>NW_020664582.1:5294470-5304223 GCF_002925995.2 Terrapene triunguis | reverse complement strand
TTTGTCTTGACCCCTAAAACGATCCTGTATAAGTTTGTGGGACAACAACAGCAGACCTGGTATTACTGTGAGTGCTCAATGGATAAGGGGCAGAACATTATAGGGGGACACGTCAAAGGGGAAGTCGGGTATTGGGGCGACCTATTATTAAACTGCAGAGCCACAAGGAGTTTGTTTGGGTGGAGGGATCAGGGGCTAAAACCCAGTTAAGCACCAACAAGTCTCTCTCACTGAAGGCAGGGGATAAGAGGGTATCTCACAGACCTGGGGATCTCAACAATTATCATAAGAGTCCCATAGCCTGTGCGGAGAGATGAAAGATTCTTCCACTCACCCCTCAGTTTAATTGCACACGTCCCAGCCCTGCTGTTCAGGCCAGATGCTGGGCATAATAATTTGCCCTTCAGCAAATTATAAGCAAAGAAAATGAACAGAAATGTATCTCATTGCTGAATCAAATCAGTGTTGTACTTAAATTCTACTGTATAGCTTAGAGGAAGAAGTCCCATGCACTTTCCTTGGATAGTATCAATCTGCCAGCAGTTACCTAAGGCATATTTTTTAGCAAAATAGTGAAGTCTTTACAGCCTCAGCATCATTACACTAACATACCAGTATTTTAATATCATCTCTCTGAAATGAAATTGTTTCCATGTCCAGTCAATAATTCTGTCTCATCTCAGTGATGAAGAGAGCTCAGTGAATAATCTGTCATGAATAATTTATTGGCTGCATTTCACCTTTCATCTCCCATTGAACAGTTTGTGAAATTCTAGAACATATTCGTTACACAAAATTATTCATGAATAGTTCTTGCCTGCAGATCATTAATTGACAGTTCATTGCAAATATTCAAAATCCTGGCATAGTTACACATGGTATTGTTTCTGTTTCCTGATTGGTTGGCTTAAGTAATTGACAGGAGGGAGAGATTCAAATTGAATTTGAAATTCATGTTCAGGCATTCAAGTTTAAAATTTACTTTACACATTATTTGTTACTTTTGGCATCTAGAGGTCCAACTGAGATCAGAGTCCCATTGTTCTAGACACTGTAAAAACACATATTAACTCACAGTCCCTGCTCTCAAGTGCTTACAGTCTAAATAGATAAGACAGACAAAGGGAATTTTATCCCCATTTTACAGGTGGGGGAACTGAGGCACAGAGAGACAATGACTTGCCCAAGGCCACTCAGTAAGTCACTGAAGGAGATGGAAACTGAAACCAAATCTTGCAAGTCCCAGTCCAATGCCTCAACCACAAAAGCAGTCTTCATCCCTCACAAGTAAATGCACCAGCGGAGGTGGGGTTGGTGAAGTATTCATGGAGAGCAAACACAAAAGTAATTCAAATACACTCAAATACAGCTGGTCAGGAATTTTCCATTGGAGGGATATTTCCAATAGAAAATGCACTTTCTGCAAAATCAAACATTTCCAGAGGAAATTTTAAATGAAATATTACAGGTCAGTTCAATCTGAATAAGAATATGTTGCTTTTTTAACTGACCCAAAACATTTTTTTTCCAATCAGTTCAAAAGCATCAAACTGCAAAACCTTGTGGTGCATTGCCTTATTGCAGGTGTAGTTCTGGCCCTCATTCCCTCCTATGGACCAGGTTTCCTGGAAGATTGTTTCTCCCGTAATGCAATGTGGATTTTTGGAATGTGTGGTGCATCATGGGAGTCTCATGACTGAGTGCATTATGGGAGATTTTGTTGAGTCCTAGTGCCTGGTCCAGAGGGGAGAATGGGGGCATCGGTGTCCTGAACTACAACTCCCATGAGTCAATGGAGTACTACAGGAAAATGCCATTTAATATCAAACTGACCCAAAAGAAAGCATGTCAGGCTCCTTCAATAACCAGAAACAACACATTTCCAAATCAAAATTTTTCAGAATTTCCCTTCTATCAAAAATTTCACTCCCATTCAAGACAAAAACCTGTGGGGGAATAGGCCTGGCTGGCCTCCCTTGCACCGATCAGAACATCGGCGAAGACTCGTCATATAGGCCCGCCCTGCAGGCCACAAGCCTGAACTAGGCTAAGTGACACAGCTTCCTGCCAAACTCAGTCAAGGGTCATGACCAGAGGAAGAAGGGGGAGCCCAAGGAGGGAAAGAATAAAAAGCCCCAGCAGCAGCACTAATGAAATATGTTCATGGCTGTGGAAATATGATAACCGCTTGTGATGAAATATAATAACCGCTTGTGTGAAGAAATTAGTTCTAGCTAAATGTTAACTTCTCCTGTAATTCCAGCCAAATGCAAAACTAGCCAATTAGATACCTTCTTTAGGCGTCCTGTCAACCCCTCCCCGGTACACTGACCATAACGCCCCGGAAGGTACCATGCACTCTTCCGAGAATGTACCCTAGCTGGTGCCAGGTTTTGACCGCATCAGGCTTCTCGAGAAGCCCCCCCACCCAATATGCACCCAATTCTCGGAAAAATAATGAGGAAGGTACCGAGAAAGGGAACAGACCCCAACTCTTTTATTTTTGTAAATGACGTACTATGTTTGCGGTTTGTAAGAATAAAGGCAGCCTGCGAGCTGTGATCGGGTGTGGTAGTTTTCGGACTGCTACCCCAACGCGTTGGTATGTATTGCAATAAACTGGCCTCAGGCTTGAGTCTGTGAACTAAAATCAATGCATGGGTGACTTTTTCCACGACAAACCCAACGCTGAAATGTCAGAATTTCCCATGGGATAGAAATTCAAAATTTTGCTCAGCCCTAAACTGAAGTTAGTTGTGCACAAATTATCTGTTGATGTTTCACTCTTGGCTAACTCGGGTTACATATTGTTGGTAATAGGGCCTGGGTGAGGGTTTGCTTCATTTTATTGCAGTTTACAGAAAAAAAATCCCAAGTGAAAATTTCCCACTTTGCATTGCAAAGAGCAGCTGGTTGGTAATCTGCACCGTTTGGGATGGCAGAGTGAGCACCCCAATGAATTTAAAGGATCTTGTGGGTGAGGGAGACTTCTCATAGCAAGGACAACCCCACCTATTACGATGTAGTACCCTGGGGCACTTCCCAGGCTCCAATCAGCTGTCGTCATGAGCGAAGGCAGGGCTATTTCTTGCCCTGCTGCATGACAGGGAGCAAGCAGGCTGTCCAATGCTTGAAGACCCTCCACTTAGACTTGGGTCAGAGCAAGACTGGGAGTTAGCTGCTGCGTGAGGATATCTAATAGAAGTGCAGGGAAGAACCTGGGGGCCAGTAGGAGAACAACAACCAGTTACCTAGACAAAATCTTTGGCAGGGAAGGGAAATAAAAGACAGCATGTTGTAATACCACCTCAGAGACTTCAAAGCAATGGGGAGCACACTATGGGGCCAGCAGCAGGTAAAGGGTTCAGGATGTCACCTAGCTTCTAGTTCTGTTGCAGCTCTCAGCATAGCATGAGCTGGGTGCTTATAGGGCTTGTTCAGTTATTTAAGTATAAGGATTTGTTTTGTCAGTCATTCTTTATTGTGTTCAATTTGATCCATATTAAAACACTTTAGTGAGCCGTGGAAGATGACACTGTAAAAGTACAGATAGCCATCAACATCCAGATCACCATTGGCGACTCCCTGCATAAACACTTCCTGCAATGTGAATCTAAATTCAGCTTTTCAGCCATTAGAGAGATAATCCTACAAGTATGTCACTTCCAGACAACTTGTCGATAACCATCTCCTGCAATCAGACAGCAGGCTTAGCAGTTTGAACATGCACTCTGAGAGAGTCATGATTGCAAGGGGAAAATTTGACATGGAAATAAAAGGGTGATGATTTGACTCCACTAACGAGAAGAGCTGGATGAATTTTCAGACATAAGTGGCTGTCATGAACAGAACATCCCAATCAGCTGTATGATAAATACAGCTGGGTTTTCCTGTCCTGCAAAAATTCAAGATATCCAGCCATTTTCCCATCCTGAATCAGGACCAAGAAATAGCCCCAAAAAATCTCCAAAATGTTCACGTACAAAAAGTATCTGGAAAAAAAAATTGGTTTGGGTCAATTGAAACATATCCTTTTGCTCATTTAGAAATGTTGGCATTTCCAATGAAAAAACATTTTGTTGAAAAATTCCCAAACAGCTCCAATAATAAATGAACAAATTTCACGCTCGCATTCACACAAATGGAAAAGCGTGGACAATCCTCGCTGTAATCCTGTGTCTTATGTTATCCTTCTTTATCATTTAGGAATACCTATGCAATACACACAACAGAGCAAAGAATGCCCACAAAACAGATGGTCCAACGGAATGTAAAAGCGTGCTGTATAAAAAGCATCGCTTTTAAAAACAAGCCAATTTACAATTAATAGCTAACAGTTTCCAGACTGTAAAACTGGCTGGCAAAATAAAGTGCATTTCAACTTAGTTATTAGCTGTGAGATCATTAGGAGAACTAGTCTCTGGGATATCCAGTTGGCAGAATTATCTTTCTTCTTTTCTACAAAGAGGTCACACAGCCACAGCGCACACTGTTAACATGAGTTTGTGGCAAAAGCTGTTTGTACTTGCCTCCCTTCTCATGGCATTTACTATTGTTGCCTGCTGCTCTGAAGTAAGGGGATGAAACACTGTTCTACAAACAGAATAGTCAATCATGATTAAAGAAGCGTTGCTTGCCAAATCTCTTCAAACAAACAAGACTGGAACTCTGTGTGCATATTATAGAAAGAAAGGGGGGCCTTGTTAAGTCTCTGGACTGGAATTCAGCAGAACTGCATTCATCTCCTGATTCTGCCACAGATTCCTATGTATGACCTTGGGCGAGTCACTTAATCTCTCTGTGCCTTAGTTTCCCATCTGCAAAGTGGTAATAATAGTACTTCATACTCTTAACCCTTTGTCTGTCTAGTTTATTTTGGGCAAGACTGACAGCTTTATTCATTTGTCTAAGCATTGATTCATTAACATTGACAGCATTTTATGAGTAAGTATTTCTAGGCTCTCAGTAAGTTTTCTGTGATAGAGACTGTCTCTTACTATGTGTATGTACAGCACCTAGCATCAGGAGGCCCAGACCTTGATTGCAGTCTGTAGGAACTATGTAATAGAAATAGTAAATAATAATACGAAGACTAAATGAAAACATGGAAAATCTACAGATACAAAAAGTGTCCTGCCTATAAATAGTCTGCCCACAGATTGTAACCCTCTTGGGGTGGAGACCCTCTTTTTGTTCTGTGTTTGTACAACGCCTAGCACAATGGAGTCCTGGGACACGAATAGGGCTTCTAGCTACTATGGCAATACCAATAAATAAGAATAGTGGTAGGGTTATTTATTTTAATCTGTGCGCACTGAAGGCTGGATCAAGATTTTACCATTTTCCCCCACATTGAGAAGGAGTTAAAAATCAACCTCAAGCTTTAACAGCAATACTGAGAATTTAGATATACAAATTAAACGTTTCCCGGGGGACGCCAAACAGAATATAGTACACACGCATTCAATTTTAGGTCATGGACTCCAGCACAGCCCAAGTCAGCCGTGACTGATGGACATTGGCATCTGATGGCTGGTCAGGCAGCCCATTTAAAACGAATTGTCATTCTTGGTCCTGCTGCGGTTGACAGGCGTCTATGCTGCAACCCCCTGCCCTCCCAACACAGGCAGTACCCCGATGGGCATGCTCAGCAGAGAAGCCAAGGGCTGAATGAGCTTAGAGACGGACCCTCAGAGGCTGCAGGTTTGAGGCACATCTGAGGAGTAGCTTCCACTGCAAAGGTTATTTGCTCATTCAGTGAGTAAGGATGCTTCATTCGCCAGAGATGTCACTCCAACATCTCCCACAATCAATGCATTCCCTACTTTAAAAAAAAAAATTGCCAACACAGAAAATAGTTACTGAGGCCTTGTCTACCCTGCTCAGTTGTACTGATCGGACTATGCTCAGTAGTTAAAGCAGTAAAATACCACTAGCGCGGACACAGTTGTATAGTATACAGGTGCTTTATAGAGGGATAGCTATTCCCATAGAGGAAAGGGAATAAATTATGCCAGAATAAGACATCTTTATACTGATATAACTGCATCCACATTAGGGCTTCTCCCAGTATAACTGGTAAAAAATTATCTCCCTGACATAGTTATACCAGCACAACTTCCAAGTGGAGACCAGGCCTAAGCACTAGTATGTTTCTAAGGATATGTCTGCCTTGAAATAAAAAACCCACATCACCGAGTCTCAGCTGACTTGGGCTTGCAGGATTCTGGCTGCAGGGACCTGAGACCCTCCCCACTCACAGGCTCTGAGAGTCCTGGCTCCAGCCCAAGCCCAAACATCTACACTGCAGTTTTGGGTATGTCTACACTGCAATTAAAAATCCATGGCTGCCCTGTGCCAGCTAACTCGGGCTAAAGGGCTTGGACTAAGGGGCTGTTTAATTGTGGTATATATGGCCAGGCTCAGCCCTGAGCCTGGGCTCTAGGACCCTGCGAGGGAATGAATATGCTTGGTACTTGGCAGTGATTTGGGGGTGGTGGTGGTAATTTTAATACAAATGTTTACAAATTTTCTATTGTCCAGCCTTTTCCAGGTATTTCCCATCTAATACCTGGGGGCAAATATTTTAAGATATATTTCCTCTTATGACAAAGCAGTCCATTTTAGTGTACTTGAAGAGTATTAATCTTTCCTACGGTCTTTCTAACTTGTCTCCCTCCTTCTCTGTCACATGTTACCTCTGCAAGGAAGGAAATAGAACTGATTATAAAATGAAAAAAATGATTCCATGAAAAACATCAACTTTCAGTTGTTTCCATTTTGCAAGGTTGGAGATGGAACAGTTTTTCATTTTTTCAAACACAGGTTTTTGAAAACTTTTGAAGTTTCAAAGTTCTGTTTTTTCCCTCCTTTTCCTTTCTGGCACTGAATGCAATAAAACAAATAAATCCCAAGGGTTTCCTCCCCTCCCAAGTTTTTTTTTCCCCCTCTTTGTTTCTTAGAGCAGAAAAAGGAAAAAAGAAAAAGAGAAAATTAAAACATATACATCATTCATACGATTGCTTTCAGTGGCAAAAAAAAAAAAAAAAAAAAAAAAAAAATAAAAGAAAAAAAGAAAAATAAAAAAATAAAAAAAAAAAAAAAGTGTTGGATTTTTTTTAAGTTCATTTCATTTTAAAATTTCCAATGGAAAAAAAATTTAAATTCAACAAAAATTACTTTTTTCTGGGAAAAATATCATTTTCAATTAAAACCTCATTTTTTCAACATGGAAATGTTATGATCAAAAAGTTTCAGCCAGCCCCTAAGCAGTACTCTTTTGTGCTCAACAGGTAAGAGGCTGCTACGGCAAATACTGAACTTCAGTCGTTAGGTTGGATTAAATACTAGCAGCACAAAGATGGCAATGGCATGGCAATCATGCTGCATCAATGTTGTCTCATTTGAAAACCAATTCATTCATGACAGTCTTACATACTAGCCTCGTCTTTGTCCCCATATGGCCTTGTTGATGTTTACTATATGGTTTCATTCTATTTTTGAAAGACAGAGCTTGTCGCAAGACTGAAAGCTGGTTAGATTTTACCCGGTATAATCCAAAAAGAAACCTTTATTAACCCTTTTCCTCTGATGCAGCATGCCAGAAACGGTTTCCTTCTAGATCAAAGGGTTGTGCAGCACACCCATCAATCTGCAACTCCTCCCCTTAAGGCCTGTTTCTTCCCCCTACCCACCAATACACACACCAGCTGGCATGCAGCTGTGCCCACCCATCTGGCTCAGTGGCAGCTGTGTGGGGTTTGCAGCTTACCTGGGTTCCATACTTCTTCCTGGCACCTCTCCTTCCCCTGTTCTGGCCTCCCAGATGCCAGAGTACTCCCCCCCCCCCCCCCCCAATACCAGCCCCTAGCTGCTGCTAAATAATTCTCCATGCCTATTTTTTTAAGGGATTAAAAATTCATAAGGAAAAATATGCGACTATGTTGAACTAACTAGTGCTTGGATTTCAAATTCTTAGAAAAACAAAAATATGGTTGCCCTGTAGGATTTTTGTGGGAGACTGATGGCTATATCATTAATTATATTATAATTTCCTATATGAAAACATTTACCGAAAGGTAATACAAACTGAGGCTACATCTACACTGCATCACCTCTGGTGGTGGCGTGTAAGGTACATGGAGGGAAAAGCAGGCTGCAGTGTGTAGCTGCATGTGTCAGGGAAAGGCTCAGAGAGGAGGAGGCAGCAAGGGGCTGGCAGAGCCTTTCCCCACTGTGTCCCACCAGCCAGAGCCTTTCCCCCATGCCAATGTCTTTCCCTGCTGCTTCCCTCTCTCTGTGGCAGGGAAAGGCTTCGGCAGCAGGGAGGCATGGGACACTACGCTGCTAAAACCAGCAGTTTTGACAGAGGCGGCACTGCTTGGGTTTGTAGAGAGCAATATAGGGTACAAACCTTTAGGTTGTGATGTGTCTTTACCTATCTAAGGTTGCCTCACCATCAACACTGGTATTCATGCCCGTGCTAAGGGAGCATGCAGTGTATGTCTTCTGTACCCTGCCGTAAGTGTAGACATAGCCTTCATTATGTTGTCTCCCTTTTATGATGTTATCAATACCATTCTTCATATTGGCATAGTGCTTGTACATTCAGCAGATTTCCATATATCACACTGCCAAAATCTCCCTGAAAGTAGAGCTTTCATACATCTGAGGGGTTTAATTTGGGTTCTAGGCAATCTCCCAGGAACGGATATTGACAATACAGGCCATCTGGTACATCACAGAAAGCAAATACTACAAACTAGTTCTTGAGGAGTATCTGTATGAGGCAGGGATTAAAAACAACTCTCGGCAGTGAAGGGTTTGTGCAGTATCCAGAGAAATGAATATTCACTTCCCATTTTGTCCTTTTTACTAATGTAGTCTCTTCTAATAGGTTTGGTTCTACCCTTCCCTTTTTTAAAGCTATGCTTAGAAGATAAAGTAGCAGGCATCATCTAATAGACAGAACACAGAAAACGTCCACATTCTAATCCTTGCGCTGAAGCTCACTCATGCGACTCTGAGAAATTCATTTCACCTCAGCTTCCCCATTTGTAAATTAAGGATAATTTCTTATGATCTTTTTAGGGCCCTTCAAGGTCCCTTCCAGTTCTAGGAGATAGGATATCTCCATTAATTTATTTATTTTATTTATTTACTATTTGTACTGTAATATGCCTCGGTAGCACGTAGGAGCCCCAGTCATGGACCAGAGCGTCCTTGTGCAAGATTCTGTACAAACACAGAATAAAAAGACCATCCCTGCCCCCAAAGAGTTTACAATCGAAGTATAAGACGAGAAAACAGAGAGGAGAGGGTACAAAGAAACGATGAGACAATATTAGTCAGCGTGGTAGGCAATGATATCAGCACTCCAGCAGTCACTTGGTTGTCAAGTGTTTTGTAGGCATCATGGCCAAGGAGACTTTTAAGCAGGGATTTGAAGGAGAATAAGGAAATGGCTTTGGGGATAGTTATGGGGAGCACCTTCCAAGCGTGAGGGACAGCATGGGAGAAAGCAGGCAGGTGCTTGTTTGAAATTTTAACAAGTGGAGGCTGGTATCATGACCTGATCAGAGGCCTGACCTCTCGATACTGAATGAGAGAGGATAGGTCGGGTGGGGACAGGCTGTGAAGGGCCCTGAAAGTGAAGAAAAGTAACGTTTGCGATAGAGAGAAGGGAGCCAGTCAGGGCCAGTGCAACCATTTAGGCGACCTAGGCAGTCGCCTAGGGCACTAGGATTTGGGGGG
>NW_020664582.1:5167643-5294370 GCF_002925995.2 Terrapene triunguis | reverse complement strand
GCTCACCCCTGTCCCGCCTCCTCCCCGAGCACGCCGTGGCTGCTTCACTTCTCCCACCTCCCAGGTGTGCGGCGCCTAAGCTGATTGGCGCCGCAAGCCTGGGAGCTGGGAGAAGGGAAGCAGCGACGGCGTGCTCGGGGAGGAGGCGGGGCAGGGGTGAGCTGGGGCGGAGGGGGTGCCTCAGGGTGGGGAGATGCTGCGGCGGGGCACCTCTGGGCAGAGGGGGAGAGCTGCCACGGGGGGGGTGCCTCAGGGAGGCGGCTCGGGGACAGGGGTGGAGCACAAGTTGGAAGTTTCGCCTAGGGCATGAAACATCCTTCCACCAGCCCTGGAGCCAGTGGAGCAATGCAAAGGAAGGTGACAATACTATATTTAGTAACCCACCTCATGGGCTTTATTAATATTTGTACAGCATTTTGAAACAAAGAACTAGACAAGTGCTAAGGGTTAGAAAGTCACTACATAAATTCCCTTCGCCAGAGCACACTTTGTACAGTGGTGGCCATTACAAAGTCAGCATTTGTCAGCCATTCGCACACAGTGGTATCCGAGATACCCAGCCACATTCTTGTGGAATATCACAGTGTGACAAGGCTATCACTGCCTGGAAACAGTAGATTAATGCTGAGTTTTTAAATCTAAGCACCTCTTACCTGCAGCTGCCTGGATTTAGACATTTCCATGGATTATGTCTTTTACCCAATTAAATTACATTGCATGAAGTTACAGAAAAAACCCAGAGCACAGCTAAATATATTCAGTAAGTGTTTACTATGCCTTCCAAAGTACAGTTTTACATACAACACAATCCATTTTAAATTAGTAGGAGTCCATCTGGAAATATTAGATAACTTCACTAAAGAATCAATGGTTATTTAACTTATGGATATTGAAATGTTCAGAATTATGGGGCTCTACTTCATATCCACGATAGCAAAAGCTAGAATTACAGAAGTGGAAAGAACAATTCGATCACTTCACACTCTTGTGTAATTATCTTAATAATTGGAATTTCATCAATGATATAATATGGCCCTAAGTAATTAACTACCTAATTAAAATATAGAAATTTAAAAGTAATTCAGGTTCAGAGAAAATTGTCCTTCACATCTGGATTTCAGTAATTCATGAACCTAAACAATACTGGCAATGGAAGAAATTAAGAGACCCTCCTGAAAGCTTTACATGGGAAGTTGCAATTGGAAGCAAACAAGAGCAGTGGGACAGTATGTCATAATCATTAGTGTTCTGTTTAATCAATGTTGAGATGTCATCAGCAAGACATGGCAGGTGCCACTTTGCTATTTCAATCTGAAGGGGCTGGAGGCGGGGAGGTCGCACGCTAGTTTCTACAATACTGGAAACCTTTCCCAATTGTGAATACACATAGCTGGAAACAAGCTGCATAAAAGTCAAAACCTTAGAGCATAAAAAGTCTTATTTTTCTCCTGCCTCCTTTAAACCTGGTGTAATATGAGGCAACTGTTAAATGGAGTAATCGGTAACAACATATTGCATGGTGACAGAACGTTGCTATATTTAGAGCTGTAAGTAGTATCCTACTGGGGAGAGGAATGAATGCAGTTTAGAAAATTAGGAGGCTTTTCCAACGAATGCTGGAGATGGAAACACACTATTCCTATGCTTGTGAAGTAAGGAAATTAGCTATGCAATCATTACTGACAGCGCGTGTGTGTTCAACAGAGACAATGCTCTGAGACAGGTTAAGACAAATGGCTGTGATAAAAGCAATTGAAAAATATATTGTAGCCCAATTCTGAAGTCAGGCATTGCAGGGAGCTACTGTATTTAAGTCAAAGCACTGGAGAATGATTAATGTCAATATTTACATGGGTTCTTAAATCAGAACTGTCATCTTGAATTCTAAATCTTAGATTAACAGAAGAACTTAAATTTAGTTACTGTGTAATATGTAGTTGAACACTGTCCTGTGTGTCACATGCCGAACATGAGACACATATTGTGTACACATACGACTAACGAAACCAAAAACAACACACTAGAGCTGTAGAGACAAACGAAGGCCCAGATCTTACAAAGATTTATGCACATGCTGAGCTTGACACATTGTAGCGCCAATTCAAGAAAGCACTTAGGCACTTCCTGTAGTCCATCTCTATTTAAGAGAGCACTTAAGCATGTTCTTAATGTTAAGCATGTGGATAAGTACCATTATCTTGAAGGGAACTTAAACATGCGATTAAGTGCGCTCCTTAATAGATAGTTGACTGAACTGGGGGAAGATCCTGTTGACTTGGGATGAGGCCCCCACCCCCAAAAGCTATAGTGCCTACATGAATCTTTCCATCCCCGAGTGGGAGATCCCATCCTCCAAAGTACTCCTCTGTTGGGAAGTGTTGGCAGAAGAGGACATATATCAGGACTTTAAACTCACATCAACTCTCCCCAGTATCCTAGGCTGCCAATCCTAAAAGCCAGGATTTCTTTTTTCTGGCAGGTAATACTGTAATATTTGATTCTGTTGGATCCCAAGGCACTTAATATTTGATCATGCAAGGGCTAGTAGCTGAGTTATTCACCAGACCTTTCATTTTATATCTACCAGTTACCTTTAATTCCCACCACCAGCCAAGATCCTGCCTAGTTCAACAGAGAATTACATCCCTCCTGTAGAATCATTTTGGGATAATTAAAAAAAAAAAAAAAAAAAGCAAAAGGAAAGAAAAGAACCCCTTTTCTATCACATCCTAGAGGTTTTAGAGCAATCTCTACAGAACCCTACCAAGCAGACAAAATATATCATACCACTAGAGCAGCATACTGCTCTACCAACCCAAAACCAGCTAAACATTTTGCTACCGTAAACTTCCAAAACCAAGGAGTTAGACACATTAGTCCAAGGCTCAGAAATTGAATTCTCCACTTTAGCATAGAATACCACCAACTGGGCCAACCCTGGAACTCTTTTAAACAAGGCATCAGACTTTCTCTGCTAGCCGCCATCAGCAGGATGCCACAGAGTTCTGGCATACGGCTGCCAGATCACCACAGGAAGCACATCCATGTATGGAACTGGGGGCTTAGTGCTGTTTTCAGGTTTCTTCCAGTGAGAGCTGGATATTCTTCACAACTGTCACAGGACTTGGCTAAGTCTCAATCTGCTCATTTTTAATCACCACTACAGTTTCAATCTTCTCTGCCTACTGCGAACAATAAATTTAAAAAATGGGAGTTTAGTCAAGGAATATTTTATTATTCCCTTTCTGAAACTGAAGTGCCCATAGCTTGCCACTCTGACTAATGCTCTTTGGTCTGTCAATAATGCCCCCTGCAGAGCCAAGTATGTGCTCAGGATAAATGTCTGCTGAGAGGCAATTCAGAAGGTGTTTTTGCCCCACAGCTATCGAAGCATGGTCTCCCTTCTAAAAATGCAGAAAGCTGGAACACGGCATTACTGTGTATGCCCACTCTTCTACATCCACACTGATTTTATATTTATAATGGTGTTCCACTGGAGGAACATAAGGGCACTGCACCCTCTATTGCCCACTGATAGAAATCGAACGCTTGCTACTTCTGTTTTCTCTCTTACTGATTTTAGCCTTAGCAAATATTTCTTTGAGGTAGGTAGGGTAGAAGGACATAGTGTTTTACCAATCAGTTTTATTCTACGTCCCTTGATCTACCTTGTCTATACCATCCATTATTTTGCATGCTTCTATCAAGTCCCCTTTTAAGTGTCTCTTCTCTAAACTAAGCACCGGGACTACATTTAGCACATCCAGGGGGGTATTAGCTATACAAAAGAGCACAGAAAGTAGGGTACAATAATGGCCTTGCTCCTGCCTGCACCGTTGGCTGATCAGACACGCTGCACTCCTCGAACAGCAGCAGCTGGAGGCAAGCTTCTTCTGAATACGGAGGACTTTCAAGAAGCATTTGCCGCTTTAAAACCAAACATCCCCCAGTGCTCCCCCTGGGCTGGTTCAATAGCACAGTGCCCCTTAAGCAGGGCTGTGCCCAGCAGATACAACAGAGCCTTCTGTCATTTGCACAGATGACCAAAGCACTGTTCAACTTTCTATCCCTTCATGCTGCTGGTTGGTGCATAGAGGAGATAATCAGACTATATCTGCCACGATTCCAGTTCAGTTTTAGAGTGGAGTACAGAAGAGTGCTGAACAATACTGAAAGCGATCCCCCACACATTGTTCAATCCCTGGCACTCCACAAAGAAAAGGTTCATAATAGTTTAATTCCCCTGCCATCATCAGATGTAGGAAGCAACGGAGTAGTATTTCTATAATCATAACTTGGCAACAGGAAAGATGAAAGCAAATGCAGGAAAAAGGGAAATATTTTAATCTCTTATTGGATCACTCTCACTTAGCACTCAGCAACTGAGGAGAGAATACGCAACCAGCACTAGTTTAGCTGTTGCCAAGAGCGAAGTTGAAATGGATTTGCCTGAAGGGAAAGGTTAATAAGGCCAACTTGTTCATATATTGGATATATTCTTCATAAACATATCAGAAATATAGAAAAATTCACATGAGAGACTTTCTATAGTTACCTCACAGAAGATAAACTCTGCGCATCCCTCCTCTAAGGACAGATGTATAAGGTCAGAAGGGACCATTCGATCACCTAGTCTCACCTCCAGTATATCACAGGCCATGGAATTTCTCTGAGCTTTGATTAGAAAGTATGCAATTGATTTTTTGATTTTTAATAGCACAGATTGTCTTCCGCTATTATTAAAACAATAAAAATGTAATTCCCATATCAGTCATTAAGAAAAACCAATCCCCTAAAACAACCATGCACAGATTAGTTAACAGTTGAATAACTCTAGTTATACAGAATAAGTTCCTCATTTTTAGAAGACATGATGGACGAAGAGAGATATTGATTATTAAAGCTTTAACTCAATCTCGGGACACTTATGATGTAAACTAGCTGAGTTCCACTTGAGTTAGAGCTTTAAAAATCTATTTCTCCCCATTTGCTATCCCGCAAGCATTTAACTTATTCGTCTCTTGAAAAGAAGCAAGGTGACAAGAGATCCTTAACAGATGTAGCAAAATCATTAGTTATTAATACTATGTCAATGAAATATTTGTAAGCAACACATTATCAGGTATTGCCCCCACGGTATACAAAAGAGCTTATCATAGAAACACTTGCCAAATCATTACTTGACTGTCAGACTTTGCTTCTATGGGGCTCCCACCTGACAGGATGAAGCAATGAAATGGCTTCTTAGTACCAAAAGGTTGCACCTCAAGTGCTTCTATCATCATCCATCATGCAAGAACCAAGTGAGCCCCATGCCATCGTGATGGCCACAGTTGGATCCATGATTACAGAGGAGAATCATTCCTTTAACTGACGTGAGCAGAGTGTCTTGTGCAAGGCTTCTCAAGCTCTCATGGAGGGACAGATGTAGCCTGGTCCTCACACAGCTGTGTGCGTTGAGGGCTCAAGGAGCAGCATGCCTTCACCAAAAATACACCACTTTTGACAGTTTGCCCAAGGGCCAGGCAGAGATACAGGCCCCAAGTGGAAGGACTGCACCTTTCCTGCTCCCCTGGGAGTGCACTGTGCCGTAAAAGAGGCAAAGGGAGGGGCCAGGGCCCCTGTGGAAATAGACTGGTGTGCAGAGTAGGGCATAACTCTGCAGAAGGCTGTAGAGTAGCAGGCATGCTCTTCCTCTGCACACAGGTGGTCCCTGCGGGCTAGACTAGACCTCCTGGGAGCTAGTCTAGCCCGCAGGGACCACCTGCTCAAGACTGTGCATCAAGAAAGCATTTACTGTCTAATTAGCTTCTTTAGTTCCAGCCACTAGAATTTAACGGGGACAGCAAGTACCATGTGGCCAGTCAACTCACCACAGACCAACAGCTACTGCTCCATGGACAATTCAATAGTCACAGACCACACCTCAGGACCCTCTGATCTAGCAGAACCTACAGAGTGAGCCACATTCAGAGATTACCAGGCTGAATGAGAGGGTATTTATTTCTTCAGTAGGTGTTTTAAAATAAGAACTGAGCCAATAGTTGGTAGCAAATAATCTCTTAGCCAAGCCCTCAAATCCTCACAGATGGTAAATGACCCTGGACATGGTTGAACCCAAATTCATTTTTGGATTTGAACAAAATAGTCATGGAATTTATTGCTCGCTAGAAGTGGAGAGGGCAATGAGCATAGAGATTACGAAAGAGATGTACTGAGTTTAGGATTTAAAGTAAATAAGGTTTTTAAAATGTTTAAGAAGCTTCATTTAAAATTAAATTAAAATGCAGAGCCCCCCGGACCGGTGGCCAGGACCCGGGCAGTGTGAGTGCCACTGAAAATCAGCTCACGTGCCGCCTTTGGCACGCATGCTATAGGTTGCCTACCCCTGTGATAGTCTATAAAATCATGAATGGTATGGAGAAAGTGACTAAGGAAGTGTTATCTACCCCTTCACATAACACAACACAAGAACCAGGGGTCACCCAATGAAATTAATGGCAGCAGGTTTAACACAAGTATAAGGAAGTACTTCTTCACACAACACAGTGTCAACTTGGGGAACTTGTTGCCAGGGGAAGGCCTCAAGTATAACTGGATTCAAAAAAGAATCAGATAAGTTCATGGGAGATGGGTCCATCAATGGCTATTAGCCAAGCCATTCAGGGACACATTATTCTCTGGATGTCCCATAACCTCTGACTGCCAGAAGCTGGGACTGGATCACTCAATCACCTTATTCTGTTCATTCCCTCTGAAGCATCTGGCACTGGGCACTACCAGAAGACAGTCAGGGCCAGCGCAACCCATTAGGCGACCTAGGCGGTCGCCTAGAGCACTACAATTTGGGGGACGGTGACCATGGCGGTATTTCGGCGGCGGGACCTTCCGCCGCCTCTGTGGGGGGCGGCATTTCGGGGCGGGACCTTCCGCCGCCTAGGGCGGCAGAAAAGCTGGCGGCGCTCCTGAAGACAGGATACTGTCCTAGATGGACCATCAATCTGACCCAGCTTGTCCATTCTTATGTTAACTAAAATATTATTCTTTAGAGCGAATACAAGTCCTACTGAGAACTAAATGATACTTTCAATAATACTTTCAAAATGTACTGTAAGCTTTTAAACTATCACCTCAGCAAATATAAAAGATCAGCAATGGAAAACATGTTATAATGCAAAGAGTTGTGGAGAAAAAAAAAAATACAAAAAGCAGTACGTCTAGCAGAAATTGATTTTTTCTTCTTATTCACCACTCATGCTTACATATTGTATACTAAAAATAAATGGCCATAGCCTCTACAAACACACCTTTGAATTTATATAACTATTTTGCAGCTGTCTCTAAGCATCTAAGGATAATGCTAAACATTTTCAGGCTATGATCTGAGTAGAAACCCAGGACGAAATTGTGGGATTTCAGTTCTGGATTTCTAGGGAGGCCTAAGCCTTGTTAGAACTATCAACAGATCAGTGAGCTAACCCTAGAGGAACCAGATGAGTGATATTTTTCTTTATAGGCTGCAATAAAATTAACACCCATGATTGAGCTGAAACTTGGCAATGATACTTCAGGAAAGGTATGGTTCATGCAGCAGTATTAGATTATCTTCAATCTCTACTAATCAAATTTAGAATAAAAAGATGAATCAATTATTTCAAAGGTTTAATTTTCCACTCCTCACAAACTCAAAACTCCCATTGAGCTCAAGGAAAGTAAGACTGGGTCCTTTGCGTATTTGTGGCATTGAGGTTAATGGAAGATTTAGATGCACAAGAAATGCAGGATCTGGTCATAAGAGTATTTGAAAAAGAATTATTATACTCATAAAAATGAAAGGGTATTTATTCAAATATTCCTATATATGAAGGAATCTCACGAGTTCTTTTCCATAGTCCTTTCTCAGCCAGCTCACTGCTGCCTCTGTTCTCCTTAAGCTTTTCTTACTAATTCAGCTTTTAAATATTTATAAAAACCTCACAGATGGGGTGAGGGAGGAGAAGCTGAAGATGTGAAACAGAATTAATTTAATAAGGAAAAGGCTAGAAGCCCATTATTGGTTTCGGCAGCCTCTTTTCATGCTGCATATTGTAACAAGGAATAATTAATTTGAAAGGCCTTGATCTTTTGGAGATCTTTCATTAATATTATTATTAATAGCAATTCACATCCACTCTCCCCACTTCCCGGGTGTTGGCTGTAAGTACTTCATTGCCTCAGGACACTCACAGACTGCCACAACACAGAAGGCTGAATTTAAAAGGCCGCTGCTTTCTCAAATGTCAGGCAGGTATAATGCTGGGATGCTGTTTCGCACAGGAGACGGGATTAGGTTAAAAGGCACTGACCTGGACTTTGGCCCCAAACTCAAACCCAATTCTTTTCCAGGCTCTAATCAATTCTATTCTCTTGCATATATGTCCCTTGTCATTTATTTTGGTCTATTTGTGATAGTCTTCCTTGCCTTTACCTATCATTTATATTATGGTAGCATCTAAAGGCCCCAGTAGAGCTCAGGGCCCCATTGTGCTTGGTGCTGTACAAACACATTGTGAGAGAGAGCTAATGCCCTGAAATCTAAATAGGTAAGAAAGACAAAGGAAAGGGGAGGAGAAACATAGGCACAGAGAGGGTTATGTGCCTTGCACTAGGTCAGCAACAGAGCTCAGGATAGACTCCGGGTCTCCGGGTTCCCAGACCAGAGACCTAGTCACTGTACCACACTGACTGCTTCTGTCTATTTAGGTTGTGAGCTTTCTAAGTCAGGGACCGTCTCTTACTGTGTTTGTAGAGCACCTCACTCAAGAGGGCTCCTGTCCCCAGTTGAAGCATTCTTTTAATATAAAGAATTAAATCAGAAAAACAGGTTAACTTTCTTTTTAATGGCCCATGTCTGCTGCGTGCCCCTTACATTGCTTCATTCCAGCCAGGTCTAGAAGCAAAAACGTTGCCACAATCTGAGAAAGCCTCCCCTTCCAAGATCTCTGTGTCATTTTGCAGACTCGGGGTTTGGACAAGCCTTTGGATAGTCCTCAGAGCAAACCAAACCCTCGGGAACTTTAAAGTCCTTCCACTGACCTCTACTGTAGCCTAAAGTAAAGATCATCTCAACAACATTGAAAAATCTGCTTCCAACTTAAATCAAAAAAGGGAACATGAATATGTAGACAACACCATTCCATTCTTCACCGGGTGCAAGCCATACAAAGAGCAAGCAGTAGCATCTGGCCCCTCTGCAGGTTTCAGCACCAGTTGTGTTAGCAGCTTGGGAGTAGCCCCTGGATGTGTCACTGTGTTAGGTTCCGGATGTGCCATCTGTGGGGTCTCCTCCCCAGATGCCATGTGCATTATTTTTTAACCTCACATTTTATTTTGATTATTTGATGCACTTCTGTCATCTTGTGGGTAACAGTCAATACAAATGTTTCATGGAGATCTCTATCCAAGTTCCTATATGGCTATTTTCTTCCTAACTTTACACGCAGAACAAAACATAATATACATTTCATTTCCAACTGATTTCTGAAGAGGAAAGAATTCCAGCCATCTGCCACATACATAAACTACTCCTCTTCTTATTCAAATGCAAAAAAAAAAGCCTTTTTATTTACAAAAAAGGGGTGGAGAGAACCCTACAGACAAATGAGCCCCTCTGTTTCCTGTCTAAACTATTATAGTTCAGAAATTCAGTGATAATTATTGGGATTACAATCCTTTATTTTAAGCAAGGCTGAAATAAATGTTGGTTCAGAGCAGCTGAATCTACCAGTTGTCTTCCTAAATTGATGAATCATCAGGCCAGTTCAGCCTCTTTCAATTTAAAAAGCAATTGGTCCAAAGCCTGAAATTTAAACAATATAGACCTGTTTTGAACTAAATAATATACTCTCTCTCCTTCCCAGATTTAACACATTCCCTGGGTAGAGAAAGAAACAAAGACAGAGATACAGAGTGGCACAGCGAATCAACTAGACACAACTACACAATCTGTGGCTATAATTTTATCACAGGTTTTGAGGATAATATAAACCAAATGATGCTCAAGTGGATTATTCGTGTCACTCGGATTTCAGTATACTAATATAGCATTATAATCACAGAAACGTACAGCTGGAAGGGAACTCAAGTACTCATCCAGTCCAGACCTGCACTGAGGCAGGACCAACTAGTAAGTATAAGTTCAGGTGAATTTTATTTTTCAAATACCCTTGAACGAGCCAAAGTACATAGAGCTACATTTGCAGCAGAACAATCCAGAGATGTAAGCAGGTTTCAGCTTCATTTTCCATGACTCTTCTCCAATATCCACTCCGGTGAGCATTCCTGCCCGTAAACCCGTTTGCTAGAAACCACATGGGGAGTCAAGAAAAAAGGAGAGCCAGCTCAGCTTGTCACAGGATGAGGAGAGGAAGGGTAGTCCCGCAGTTAGCATACTTTCACTCATTTTTGTATTTGATAGCTTCACATGCTTGGTAGGTCTTATGGCTGACCGATTCACAAGGAACTTCCCCCTGGGTTTTCCTACAGATTAGGACATCCACACTCATTGTTCACTATCCTCTGTGAACACCTGAGGCCAGCTCCCAGCTGAGCACGTATGGGGGAGGAGGGGAAGGGAAGGGACATGTCCTGTTAACATCTCACCTAATCCTAAAACCAGATTGAGTCCACTAGCTCCTAAACACAACCTATAGTCACCTGAAGGACTGCTCTGGGTTAAACCAGCTGACAGTATCCCCTAGGGCCTAGGGAACATTTCAGCATCCATGGATTACTGCAGTGCTTAATTTGCACTTCATTTGGCTGAGCCCCAGCACCTCTGGGCTTAGCAGTGCATAGCCCCGGCACCTCTGGGCTTGCCCCATCAGTTATGAAAGTAAAAAAAATTGCTTGAGTCCCGGCATCTCGTTCATTACACATTAAGCACTGGATCACTGGCTTACAAACTGTTCTGACCCATCCACTTTCAACTCCCCAGCAATCCTCCCAGCACCCTACATCAGCCCTCTGCCCAAGATGGGAGAAGGGGAGTGGGTAACAGAGTCAGCCATGATGGCTAGGAATTCTGCTGCACCAGGACAACCCTCAGCTGCCTCTTTGGCACAAAGCAGCCACATAAGGGGCCACTATTCTGTGGTTGTTTCAGTTTTCAGAGATGAGTGACATGTGTGTAACTGAAAAATACATGACAACTGACAGGCAGCACTATCACTGAAACAGGCTTAGGATGCAACTGTGTGATAGCTTTAGCCAGGAAAAATGAAGTTTCCCGACTACTGATTATATTGCCAGAGTATTTTACAAGAGCTAATCATAATACTTTTCATAAACAGACAATTAAAGGTTGCTTTTTAGTTCAGGTATTTTTGCATTAATGTACCTCTGCTGGAACAAAAAGGTCCATTGTCAGACAATTAACCCAGTTCAAAACTATTAGCAAATTGCAGTGTATCACTCTGGAGTTATATGTCACAAATTAACTGTTAAGTATTGTAAATGAGCCCACTGTCCTTAACCCCTCTGTATAATTAGGAACTAATTACTGTTATCTGATGTTCCTTTTCGGGCGGAAGAAAATGTGCATTCAGCATAGAAGTCAAGTTTCCATACTGGTCACTGAGAGCATGTGAAAAAATAAATAAAGCCATGAAAGTAGTTGAGACTGGTGTGATTTTGAAACTAATTATTAAAGCTGCTTACATTCCACTGTAGGGCTTGAATTCACCATGGGTGAAACTCATCCCTGTGCAGAGGGCCAGCACAAGGCACATGCTCCATTTCAATCCAACTTAAGCTCCATTTACAAGTCTGAAGTGGAACTTCAGTGATACACAGGCCTCTGCTTGCCCTTTGCACAGTAAATTCCATCCACATTGAGTAAGAACAGCATCAGCAGTGTAACAAAAGCTCAAATAAAAAATTACAAGGGTTCTCATGCTTTGTGACAGAAGCGGCTAAACATGCCTCTCACTGGTTTCTAGCCTTTATGGCTCTGAAGATAACCTTTTGAATAGGAAATAATGCCTGACTGCATTACTAGAGTCCTGAACCAATGCCCACTGAAGTCAACAGAAAGACTCCAATTGACTTCAGCTATGTCTCTGCAAACATAGGAAAAGCCATTTCACCAAGAAAGGTGTTACCAATTCTGAAGGTCAGTGATGCCCATTTAATTGTTCTGCAATTGTAGATGAATCATGAATAGAGCTTTATACAGGGTAAAATGGATTTATTTGGGTTTTAGACCCCATTGGGAGTTGGGCATCTGAGTGTTAAAGACAAGAACACTTCTGTAAGCTGCTTTCAGTTAAGTCTGCAGCTTTGAGGCAAGTAATTCAGACCCTGGGTCTGTGTTGGAGCAGACGGGCATGTCTGGCTCAGCAAGACAGGGTGCTGGGGTCCCGAGCTGGCAGGGAAAGCAGGGGCAGAAAAAAGTCTTGGCACATCAGGTGGCAGCTCCCAAGGGGGGTTCTGTGATCTAACCCGTCACACATGTAATATACATACTATATTAAACATGATTATTGCTTTGATAAGCGACTGCTGTTCCATTCATTTACCCTTGAAATAACCCTCTCTGAACAGCTGAAGCCAACGTCCATTTTTAACAGCCTCATTTCAAATCACTTACCTGTTTACCACAGCATTCAGTTCCCCACATTCTTCTGCATTCTTGAAACAAACAGAACTGATGTACTTTCGCATATTTGCCGTTTTGTCACACCCTATTTTCCCAGCTCTCATTTCAGGCATTTGAAAACAGATGAAACTGTGCAGGCAAATGCTGGAAAAATAAATAACGTTAGTATATGTAATTCAGTGCAAGCATCATTTTCCACTTTTTTAAAATTCAATGGATAAACTAAAAAGCTGACAGGGGGAGAAAAACCATGATGTTAACATCTGACTTTTATAAGCCTTCAGAATTTTATCATCACTTAATGGCTTTTTGCAAGCATCCAGTTTTACTTTGTATATCTTGTTGCATAAAATGATCATTAACAAGCTGTATTACCCAATTATGCTGTTCCCTTCTACTTCTGGTTAACACCGCGGCTATAAATTTAACACTGTCTGTGCAGCATGTGCAAAACCTTCTGATAGAATCTCATGCCCATGAAGAACAGGATATGGAGAGAGAGACACAGAGAGAGTGTCAATTCATTTGACAAACTGACTGGTATCACTGCAGTGTAATGGTCCCAAATTGCAGCGGAAGAGAACAACATTGATGAACAACATCAAACGGTCAAGATGAATTAAATATTTATGGCTCTGGGGCTTGTTGACAGCTTTCAAGGTGATCTCCCTAACTGATGGCTTCAAGCTGATACATATCTCATGGAAGTTGGCCCACTGCAGCTGCCGTGGTTTCTGATGTTTATATTTATTTCCTGCTACACTGTTAACCATACGCTGTTGCAAAGAGCCACCAATGTGCGTCTATTTTCCAGAATGGCACAGCAGAAAATGTTTCATGTGGATCAGGTTTCTTCAGCTAACACACCACAATGATGATCCTTTGCTAGAGTTAGTCAAACTATTAGTTACAAACAAAATGTGTTACAAATAGTATTTTTTAAAAGGGCGGGGGTGGAGCGGGAGAGAAGAATCCCAGGAAAAAATGGCCAACAAACATGCTAATTTTTAAAAAATTTTCAGCAAGATATAGTGCTGGTCAAAAGTGTCTGAATTTGCTTTTTTCAATTTTGTCAAATTTTTCCTTTTTTTTTTTTTTTTTTTTTTTTTTAAACAATTCTAGTTCGTTTCAAATGAGATTACGTCCATGCTTAAGGTTAACCACGTGCATTCTAGAAAAGTGATGTGCCAATATTCAGTAAGGACAACTGGGATGACCCAGATAACTACATGTTGGTTAGCCTGACTTCAATTCCAGGCAAAATAATGGAAAAGCTGATATGGGATTCAATTAATAAAAAAGAATATAATTAATGAAAACGTTTCATTCTTTGACATTATACGTTTGGTTGATAAAAGTAACTGAATAGGTGTAATAGGCTTTTGCAAGGCTTTGACAGTACTGCACAACATTCTGATAAAAATTAGCACTATACATTATCAGTAAAGCACATGTAAAGTGGCTGAGACTTGGCTGACAGATCTCAAAAAGTAGCTGTCAATAGGGAATCATCATGCATTGGGGGTGATTCTAGTGTATTTGTCACTTTGAAGTATTTGCCAAATAATTTGAATTGAATAATTTTCAGACTCTGGATTGTTCACTTTGACTAACTTTATTCATGCTGTGTGGTTACTTCTTCTAAATAGGACAGTATTGTTTTACATTGCTTGACTGGATAACAACTATTTCAGACAAGAGAATAGTGAGTGACTAGTGAATCCCACCCACTTCTGATGGGAGTTGTCAGGTGAAAGATAATTCGTGATAAAATTAATGAAGCTTATTGCAATGGATGAGCAGACAGCACTCCAGTTTCTAAGCAATGCCAATACTGATGGCTGCTGTGCTGTTGTGGGCTTCTTCTCTTTTTGTCCCTTCACCGTTATCTTTTGTGGATTGTTGCTGAAAGTTTTGAAGATTGTGGTCTCTTGAAAACTGTGCTACAATGATAAGCTATCACTTTAAATTTTAAGGGGCTTCTTGGTCCCACTTGTAGACAAGGGGCTCTAATGGTGATCTGGATCTTTTTGGGTCATCTGCAAAGAGCCAGCCTGGGACGAGACGGGGATAAGTTGTGCCTCTCTGGCTTAGGGAGCAGCCTACTTTGTCTCTCTAACACATGAGAGAGAGAGAGTGTGTGTGTCTTAGGCTATGTATACACTACGCACCTTTTAGCGACACAGCTGTGCTGCTACAGCCATGCCGCTAAAAGGTGCGCAGTGTATCTGCTCTTTGTCGGCGGGAGAGCTCTCCCACCGACAAAATAAATCCACCCCCAACAAGAGGCGGTAGCTTTGTCGGCAGGAGAGCATCTCCCACCAACAAAGCGCTGTCCACACTGGCACTTTTTGTCGGTAAAACTTTTGTCCACACCCCGGAAGACAAAAGTTTTACCGACAAAGTGCAGTGTAGACAAAGCCTAAGAAATACAGTAGTGTTATGTTGCCACATTCCAGAAAAAAAATTCTTATAACTTCTCTGTGTGTATGCCCTGAGCATAACAAAAATGAAGTGATTTTAAAGAGAGATTTGAATGAAAATAGAGTGCTAGAGTTGGAAGCCTTTTCCAACTATAAGGCAGTCGCATGGAGCAACGTGATAACGCAATGAGCAAGTTGCGTTGTAGAGGAACATTTTTGTAGTTACTGTCAGAAGTTGCCATGAGGCAAATTTTCAGAAACACGTTTGTCACTCCTCGCACTCTATTTCCCAAGTCCACATTGGCAATTCTACATTTGCCAAGTCTATGTTGCAAATTGCAATTTCTTTAAGTAGTAAAGGCCTACAACTTCGGCATGTTGCTTGGGGATGTGAAAAATTCAGACACCTGAGAGATGTAGTTATGCCAGCCTAAGCCCCAGTGTAGACAACTCTACGGGTATGTTTATACTACCCGCCGGATTGGCGGGCAGCGATCAATCCAGCGGGGGTCAATTTATTGCGTCTAGTCTAGACGCGATAAATCGACCGCCGAGCGCTCTCCCGTCGACTCCTGTACTCCACCGGCACGAGAGGCGCTGGCAGAGTCGACGAGGGAGCATCAGCAGTTATTCACGTAGCTGAAGTCGCATAATTTAGATCTATTCCCCCCCGCCTCCCAGTGTAGACCAGGCCTAGTAGTTCAAATTGATGAATTATTCTGTCATCCTAGCTACTGCGTGTCAGAGAGGTGGATTTACTACAGCGACAGAAGAATCCATCCCACGGTCATTGTAAGTCCTGCAGCTGTGCTACAGTAGTGTTTCTAGTGTGAACATACCCTAAATTTCTGTAGAGTGGTTTAGCCTCTACTCAAAAATAGGATCTAACTGTGGTATATTGGCTAGCAATGTTTGGTGACTGTTTAATGAAGATCACTGTGTATCATCCTAGCCATCTTGTTCAATATATCTTTGTCCCCAAGCCTCACCATGCCCCCATTTTCTTGCTTAGAAAGCATGACAATTCCTCCCCTTGTTTTTCTACAATCTAAGAGCCCATTCCCACTCCTGAGTTCCCACACCAGAGCCACCATCCTTCCAGTGGAACTGATCAGAATCTCTGTTGAATCTCTCCATTGTCACGGACTGATTGTTATTTCACATGGAGCCCTATTGCGGAGATGGTCAAAAGAATTTTAACAGAAAAAAATGGGAATCGGGCCCATCCCTAGCTATTCTGGGGCCCTACGCAGCCCCCCTCCCCCGCAGGGAGGTGGGGGGGGCCCAGGCCTCTGTGGGGGGGGAGAGGCTGGCCCCAGGCCTCACAGGGGGCGCGGGGCTGGCTTGGGGAGCAGGGGGGAACCACCCCCCAGCACTCACCAGCGGCGCGGCTGAGGTTGGGTCACTGCACTTCCCGCCACCGGTGTGTGCAGGCCAGGCCCTGCTGCACTCCTCAGGGGAGTGGGGGTGGGGCGGAGGCAGGGAAAGCATGTGGAGAGGCGGGGTGGGAAGGTGTGGGGCGGAGGTGGAGCAGGGGCAGGGGCCCTGGGGTGCCCCAAATTTCCTGGTGCCCTATGCAGCTGCATACTTTGCGTATGAGTAAGGACAGCCCTGATGGGAATGACGTTTTTGCAAAAATGTCCATCTAATTTTTTGACCAGCTAATAATACTATTGTGCAGCTTAAAAGGCTCCTTTCTCCAACCCTGTGCCTGCCCTTCCTGGAATGGTAACTTTCCTGGGTTCAATTTTTCCATTTCATCCTGTTCAATCTCACCTCTTGCCCTCGTATATTGATGTTACTCACTTATCCACTTCTTTCCCTGTGCAGTACTCACCATCTTACCACCACCTGTTCTGCTTCACTCCGCTCCCCTTCTCTCTTTCTTCCTTCTCTACTCTCGGTACCCTCTTGCCCTGCTTTCTCTACCCTTTGCCCCCTTCTGTTTGGCTGCATCCTGTCTTCCCCACCCCCTCAGTAGTGCTATCCCTGTTTAGGTTTGCTCCAGGTCTCTGGAATGAGGTAGTGAAAACTGTGCAGTTTGCGGAGCTCTGAATAAGCATTTTCAGGCTCAGGAAGCTTTCATTTTGCTCCCAACACCCAGAGTTAATGGAGCAAAGTGGGGAGGAGAAGAGAATAAAGCCAAGACTATATAGCGCAGGATCGGTATTTACCCAAGTCGGTATACTGTTACTAAAGAAACATAAAAGGACTAATGATACTGTTAAGTCTCTGATCACCATACAGAATGGCAGCAAGTGTTTTTTTAGAAGGAAAAAATGAAGTTATTAGGTAACTGTTAATTCCCTAATCAATGCATAATCTCCAGAATTTATTTTTATAGACTACTGAAAATAAGGGAGGAGAGGAGAAATGTGCTTCTGCATTAATGACATCTGGTACCAGCAATTTGCAGTTATTTTGACTGGTACAGTACTTAAATCACTCATAAAACATAAAACTCAGTGAGCTCATAGCAGTCTCCAGAAGCAAGAAACATACTTTGTGGAAATTATACTTCCACAGGACCAGATTAATTTAATTACAATTAAATTTTTTTAGAAAATGGCAGTAATAGACATTTGTGGCAAATAATTTGATTATAAATGGCTCCCACTACTATGCTCGATATTATTAGCTCCAAAAAGCCTCTTCGAGCTGCGTGATATCACTGCCACTATCAATCACGGCATATGAAAGGTTGTGCAAAATTTTGTTGGAATAATATAAATCATTTACACTCATGACTATACAAGCATCTCTGATATTTCCTCAAAGGCTACAGACTGAGCAAGAAGAAAGGAGCATTTGCTGTAACAAATGTTGGATGCTTATCCTTTAAAAAAGGAAGAAGGGAAAATAATGCATGGATCCAGACAACCAGAAACCTAAAGTCAAGAAAAACTATTATGTAATAGCAGGGTCTGTGGCGTCAATACTAAAAATTCACAGGATTGATTTTTGTAGAACTAACTAGAAATAGGTGATCTGATTTTTTTTTTTAAAAAGGATCCCTTCTGAACTATTGACCACTTCTGGATCTGAACATGATCAAGCCTTTCTGTAGATCCAAAGACATCAAATTACCTTCACACACTGTCCTCCTTCCAATTAATTATGGGTTTTCTGCAGTTTTGCACCTCCAATTTAGGCCAGCAGCAGAAATGAAAATGCCAAAATACTACAGAAAAAGGCCATTTCATCTGACAGGTGTAGGTAAAATTGGGACTCTCCTGAGAGCCCATTTTTGTGAGATTTGGAACCAAATTTTGCAGACTGGAGAGGTTTGCAAAAGTACCTGTTTCTAGATAGGAAGCCATAGCTCAGCTTTTTGAGGTTTGCCCATCATTTGTACCAATTCTATACACATAAAAACTAGTACAGTCAAGCATCACATGTGAAACAATTGCAGAGACGAACATAGATCCTGGACTTGTAAACCCTTTTTCACATGAACAGTGATAATTGGTGAAATCCTGGCCCCACTGAAATCAATGGCATAAAGTCAGACTTGATGATCCCTTTGGCCTTAAACTCTATGAATTTGGCCCTAAAAAACTTTTTCAAACTGATTGTGGATAAATGTGGATTTTACTTATAGCAGACACTGCTAATCACAGGCCTAGTACAGTTTGTTTTCGGCTTGTGCTGTCACAGTACATGGCAACTGAACCTATATTCCCCCTCTGTGGTTTCAGCCAGGCCACCCACTCTAGATTTCAGTCTCCCCTGGCCGTCACCTCTCAAGTGGAGACATGAGTCTCTTTCCCTTCTGACCAGGCTGCACGGTCCCCTGACTATACTGTGGATAACTCTCTGCTATTGAGTTAAGCCAGCTTCTTTACTTTCTCTTCAGAGACTAACAACTGAGTAATTGTCTACAGTTATAAGGTACGTCCCAGCATTTCCTATGCAAGCCTATTTTATTCTTAAGGTAAAAGCATATTATAAGAGAAAACATATTACAAACAAGAAAAGAATCTATAAAGATGCTAACCAAGCTTACCAGAGATCACCCCAACCCTAACACAGACTCTGGCAGGAGCCGGGCTTCAACACCCCACCCCAGGGATTTCCTTGTGGCTTCAGGTTCATCAGAGCTTCAGAACAAGCACAGTGTCTTGTTGGGCCTCAGGGGAGCCAGTTCTTCCAAACCTTCACTAAGGATTGGGACCTTCTGTGGACCAGGGTCCTGTCCATTCGCTGAATCAGGAAGGAGGCCTGTTTAGGCAGACTGTCTTTTGCTGAGAATAGAACTCGGAAGGCAGGAAACTGTTCGGCTTGGAGATACCCCAGTCAGAAGGCAGAGAGATGTGCCTCTCCCACCTCAGAGAGGTCACAGCTGGGGAGCCAGAAACCTGAGAGCAGGTACCTTTGCTGAACCATAATGGGGAAGTACAGGTGCAGTTGACATATAACCAATGGAATCAAAGTTAGAGTCTCACGATCCTTTGCTATCCTCATTTCCTCCCTCCTGAAGTCTGATTCCACAACCCCCGTTATCCATGCTCCCTGGTTCTTGACATGAGGGGAGCCTCATTTTCCCACCTTAGCCACAGACAAAAGTGGCTAATTTAGGATTTTCTCCATATTTCTGGTCTAAGGAGCTTGCGCTGTACATCTAAATTAGCACTTTAAAGGCTCCACCATGTGAATTGACTCAATACATTATGACAGCTCCTTCCTTCTATCATGCCAAATTTTTGCATCATTAATGCTTCAGTCACCTCCACTTCAAAGCATTATGTGAGGCTTAGAAGATGCATCAAGGAGTGCAGATTCTCATGTGCATGTCCTGTATGTTTTCATGACAGCTTCCACATAATTCAGCGGTGCTAATTGGAAGGTGCTACCTAATGTACAGATTATGATCACTTTGCATTCAATTTTAAATGGAATACCAAATCATAACATACATGAAAGAGAACTAGCTCCCATCAGCAGCCCTGGTCTACAAGTTACAGAGCTAATTTTAAGTGGAGAAGCAGAAAAAACATTGGGTGAAAGGAGCAGAAGTTTGAGAGAAGTAAATAATTCATTTATGGTTACAGGCAAAGTGATTCCTATATATTCCTTTTATGCTCACAATGATATCAAGTGATATCATTTCATTGAGTGGTACACGATTAGACTCATGCTACATGATACAACCTCCTGATGAAGGGTATTCGCTTTATGGTAAATCATTGACTTTGTGATCCTATAAAACTATGGGGGTGGTGAAAGTCCCATCATGCGACATTTACAAAATATGGCTGAATAAAAAACTAGAAACAGGCTAACAGAAAATAATTCTGCAATTGTAGGGAAGTAGCATCGATGACCTAGCAGAACTTTTCCAGGACTAGATTCTAGGAGTTTGAATTCTCAAAATAATCTCACAGAATGTGGCCCAGTGAGACTTATTGGCTCCTCATATATGAAACAAGATTTTCAGTCATTTCTGTACACATAAGCAAAATACAGGTTACCAGACATTCAAGAGGATCAGTTAATGTTTGGTAGAACATCATCTCTTCCAACATGGGCATCTGCTGTGAAGACAGACACTGGCCTATCTTCTTTGTTGACAGGGATTTGAAATCTTCATTCTCCAGCAGATGAGAGACTACTGTATTGATTGTTGCAGAAGATGTGGTAATACATTAATCAATAAATAAATACCATGCACAAGTTGCATAGCATCTTACCTCTCCATTTGCTGGACAGATATTAGTAGGATTGAACTGATGTTCCTAATTTAGAATTGCTCTAACTCCCAAAAGTCTAGACAAAGATGATGGAAGATTTTCCCTTTACCATCTTCAGAATTGGAATTGCCTCATCACATGAAACAAGGTGTTTTTACTGTGAATGCTACATACATCACAGGAAGTTAAGCCATTCTGCTGATTAGCAGCTATCTCAGCAATGTGTAACAATAATGGGCCAGATCCTCAGCTGGAGAGCAAGACCTTTCAGCTTCTGGTGCTACATTTATTTTTAAATCAAAGCTTCAGATTTCGGACTGCAAAAGCAGCTATGCTTTATCAAAGTTTTACAGTAACCTTTTTTGCATTGGGCATCTGAACAACTAGCTAGTTTCAAATTTGTGCAGATTTCAGCTAACCTTTCCATCGGCTCACACCCACCAAGTTTCCAGATTGTTTCACAGGGAACCACTTTTGCCTCCCAATGAAATAGAGTCCTGTACATACAGACCCAGGATCACTCTTAGTTTAAATGGTCTTCTGGGAGAAAGCCTGGTGGTTTCCACCAATCCAAAGTATTCAGTTGTGCAGCGAGTTGGCTCAATCCATGTTCTTAAGGAACCAGCTAGCTGGCCTGTTCCCCCATTCCGGAATGCAAGAGAGGTCTTCTAGGATCACGCCCCTCCAAGACATGTGGCATTGTATTACAGAGAATCAGACAGCCTGCAAGAATACAACTTCCCCTATCTCTTGTTATACATCTTAACACTTCTATTTCAGTGCACAGTGGAGCCTCTCACTCCCAGAGGGAATTAAAACCCCCTTTTACTGCACTTAGAGAGACATTCCATTTGCACAATCCCTTTATGTTCTTCCTACTGCAATAATTCCATTGTGCATCTTAGCATTATATTATTTTTGGTATGTTATTCATGCTGGGGGGAAATGTACTAGATACCGAAGTCGGAATTCACCTGACAAGGACATGTGTCCCTCTGAAGTGGGTATTAAGAAGCTTCACTAATAGCATTATGTTTATAAGCAATTGTTTGAGGAGCAGCCTTGCTAGAATAGGAACCCCTGCCACAACACAAATGGCAAAAGCAGCAGCCGCCATTTGGATTCAAGTGGAAACTAGTTATTTTATGTACATATAAAATTTCAACTAAATGGTTTTTCGTTGGGTGTAACCAAGCCTATCATTGAATCCTGGTTGTTGTGGGTTTTATTTTTAAAGAAACTAGTTTTCACAACCTCTTCCAGTCAATATTGCAATGGAAAGCCACAGCACAGTCCGAAAAGAGACAGTTCCTGATAGTCACATAGAAACAGAAAACATGTAATTATACCATATTTCTTGCTGAGCACAAGCTGCCAACTTGCTGTTTGCAGAAGCTCCTTCCAGCAGAGAAACACCAGCACGCCGAATAGAGACCGAGAGACTAAACAGAATTTAGAGATTAACCCAAAATTTTGTGTCTTAGTAACATGAGAAACTCAGGGACAAAATTATATTCAGGGGATATTTTCACCTAAGTGTGAAATATTTCCAAACCACTTTGCAGCAAAGAATGTAGAGCTAAAGCTACGTCGGTGTAAACAACAGTCCAAGAATTACAGACGTGGCTGCCATCAATTTATCTTATCGTTATTTTTCATATTACAGTAGTGTCCTAAAGTCCCAGCTGAGATCAGCCCCCGTGGTTAGATATTATCTGTAAAATGGTAACACCTCAAGGCCCCAGTGAAATTGGAGCCCGTTATGCTGGACAATGGACAATCTCACTGTAGGTTCTTTAGTGCAGGGAATGTCTCTTAGGATCTATGGCCAACACTTTTTTTAGTAACTTGATTTTGAATGGTCAGTGCGAGATGCCTTAAATGGGAGTGTGAGCAAGGGCTCTGCAGTGTCTGAAAATCAGAGCCCCTAGCATCTCAGGTTGGGCACCCAACAATTGAGGCACCTAAAATCACAGCCAGACAGACAAAGGAAGAACTATAATCCTCATTTTACAGAGGTGGATAGTGTGACAACTAAGGGCCAGACTGTAAAGGTATTTAGGGCTCCCAGTGGGATTTACAAAGCACCTAGAGGCCTAACTCCCACTGACTTCAGTGGGACTTACCCAAGGTCATGAAGGAAATCAGGGATTTCCACATACAGGACCAGATTACACCAAACACCTACCCCCTATATCCTGCCTTTAGAAAATAGTAAGGAGAAAAGCCTGGAGACAATCTGAGAAACCAGGTTAAATATGGATATTCATTAAAAGATCCCCCCTTCAAAGTTTATCATAGGCAAGGAGGATGCAGGCAGCAGGTTTTTTACATAATTAATAAAATAATAATAATAATACCACCACCACCTAGATCTTCATTAGGAGATCTCAGAGCACTTAAAGGAGGGCAGTATCATTATCTCCTTTCACAGATGGGGAAAGTGATGCACAGAAAGGTGAAGTGACTTACCCAAGGCCATTCAGTATATCAGTGGCAGAGCTAGGAATACAACCCAGCTGTCCCGAGGCCCAGTCCAGTGCTCTGTCCTCCAGACACACTGCCTTTGCTGCATATATCGTATTGATTATTTTTGTCCACACTGACAGATTGTTGAAAAATGGAGAAAAATAAAATCACAACATTGTTGAATTTTTGCCCCTTTTTTTGGTGAAATTTGAAATTTTGATTCATTTAAATTTTGGTTCTAATTCCAGCTCTGCTGTGGATTGACTGCTATATATTGGTCAAGTCATTTAATCCCAGTCTCAGTTTCCTTCTCTGTAAAATGGGAGTAAATAACCATCTCTCTCTCTCTCTCTCAAGTGAGATGATCATAAGGGTCCCTTCTGACCTTAAAGTCTATGAGTCTTCACAGATTCTTGCACAGAGGTTATGTAAATGGAGGTTACAGTCAAGGATATTTAACGCTGTATCTAACACTTTCAGGACGATAAAACCACTCTCTTAAATGCAGATTTATACAGAGCTGCGTAACGTTTCAGAACTGAATATGTGTTTGTTACAGTAAGGCAGTCTTATCCAGAACATACATTTTCTGAACCCCAAAAATGTGCTGAAAGTGAGCCTCATATATTACATTTGTCCGTGAAAAAATAGATTAATACTATCATCCCTCTGCCTCTGCAGCATAAATGTTTTCTGTCTCCAGAAGCAATCAGGTTTCAATGCACACAAAATATATCCAATCATGTATTCAACTGAGCCATCCAAGAAATGACACTGATGTCACAGAAAAATATGCATCCTTTTAAAAATGTTACCATTGATAAGGTGAATTATCTTGCGTCTAAAACGTGCCTTGGAGGAAACTCTTGCTATCAGTTGTCACACTTGCAAAAGTTATGTGTGTACAGTTTATTGCAAATTACAGCCCTCACCAAAGAGCTTCAAACTAGAAATTGCATGTTCTTCATTGATTACGCTGCAAAACTGAGAGAGCGTGCAAATATTCTGCTCATTTATAATTCAGTCTATGAAAAGGTCTCTGGAGGCCGGCAAGCAGTGCCACAAAAGCTGTAAAACAGTGAAAAACGAAACATAGCTTATGCGGTGTGTTGCCCAATAAAACTGCATTTCCTTCATGGGTAATACTTGTCTTTTTTTATGTTACTTTGATTTTCCAGTGAGCACGGAAAGCAGAAATCAGTTAACAAGACACCACCATCTCAGCTCTCTAGCCCCTATCTATAAGGCCCTAAAGTGCATGCTTAAATTTAAGCATGTGACTAATCCCATCCCTGTTCATTGAAGTGAATGAGAGTTAGGCACCTGCTGAAAAGTTGATCATGTGCTTAAGTGTTTTGCTGAATACAGATAGGATTATTTGCACCCTTAAAGGTTAGCGTGTACTTAAGTGCTTTGCTCAATTGAAGCCTAAAGAATTTGCAGACTGGTTAAACTCAGGTCTCAAAATTCCATTAGAATTTAGCATTCAGGCTGGGGTTTTCTGTAGTTGTTTTAAGCAGAAATTCTTTCCACACCTCCCCATCCTGCCTATTATTTTGGACAATGCTCTAATTTCCATTCAACAAGATTAGTAACGTTAGCTGTGGCTGGCGACACATATTGTTGGGTAGCCCACACGCTATAGGATTGCATCCCTGGTCAGGGAACATAAGGCAGGCTGGCTGGGCAGGTCTCGCCACTTGCACTAAGAAGGGGCAGGAGCACGCTGCAGGCTGGGAAAGCAGAAATGGAGATTAGCAGCCTGATCTATTTCTCACTGAAGTCAACAAGAGGCTTTCCATTGACTTCAGTGGGAGATGGACCAAGGGCTACCCCTCCACTTTCTAATGAGTATCCCTTTCAGTTGACCACTTAATGACTGAGCAAGGATCTTCTGCAGAGCTATGCCAACAGAGCCCCTAGAGGAGATGAAGCAGAAAATGACTGAAGGTTGTTCTGCTGCCAAAGCTACGCCACCTCCCCAAACAACATTAGCTGAGCCAACAAAAGCACTCATCAGCCCAGTTGCATCTACACCAGGGTTTTTGTTGGTGTAGCTTTGTCGGCCAGGGGTGTCATCTTTTTTTTTTTTTTACACTCCTAGCCGATGTAGTGCTTATACCCAAATAAATCTGTTAGTCTCTAAGGTGCCAGAAGTAGTCCTCGTTCTTCTAGCTGATGTAGTTATGCTGGCAAACATTTGTAGTGTAAACTAAACCTACCTCAGGCAGGCAGGCATTATAGTAACAACATAGTAGCTACTATCAGTTTGTAAATTAGTACTTTGGAATGGATGGGGTAACATATTTCACATATAAGTTATTAGAACTGAGCAAATAATTCACAAAGACTTAGGTTGTAAGCCAGGGACAGTCTTTTGTTCTATGTTTATACAGTGCCTAGCACAATACATTTCTGGTGCATGACAAGCGCTCCTAGACCCTCCCACAACATTTATTTATTTTATATTATTGGGGGGGGGGTTCTTTTTGTATCGTTTTTAAAACTCTCTGGATTGATTACAGCTCCTCTTGAAACGTGTTGCTTAACTGTAATTTGTCAACATGCCACATGATACTGTTTCCTGACTGAACAACTACACACGCATTTCCGGTGGCACTGCTGAAATTTGTTTCTGCCGATATGTCTTAACAAATTGCAGCATTTGAGTGTTAGTGGAAAGTGAACAAAAAAGTGAGGAGGGGCTTAGCAAATACACTGAAATAGAATATTCACAGTCATTTTATTTATACTGTCCCTTAATTCTAGTTATTACATTGGTGTTTATTGCTAATGAAATAAAGTTCTAATAAAACACATCAGGCAATTCCTCAATAAGGAAAAACTTTCTATGGGCATTAGAACCATGGTCCATGCATGCCTATTCAAGCTCATTGTCTTCTGTATCAGAGATCATTATAGCACACACTGCCTCTGTATGAAGATTTCATACACATTTTATACAAAACCATGTAGTCATATGGCAAAAAGCAGCGTTTCTTTTTTTCTTGTATAAATATGCACACAAATTATTTATATTTTTACATAATAGCTTATTCAATGCAGTCTTAAAAATTGTCTGCCAAGATGGCTCATTCATATAAAGACATAGAAAAAAGGAACAATAGTGCATAATTACTTTACAAATGGTTTCGTGGAGTAATTATATCATTAGTCCTGAGTGGCTTCAGCTTCAAAGTGTTCTGTCACTAATCTTTTGAATACATTTTTGTTAGGAACTAAGTGAATATCACTAGGGAAAAGACTTGTATAGAGGAGAACCAGCTTATAAATATATTTTTACTCCAATTCCTCTTGGCTTTTTGAAAAATGTACAATTCTCCATTGCTATTACACTTGATATAGTGAAAGCGTAAACATCTGACAGCTGCTAATGTGTGCCACCTATGTAGCAACCTAGAATGAAAACTATGCTCACACAGCAATATACCTTCCATTTCATTTCATTTGCCTCAATATATTCACCCCTGTGCAGAGGGCTCACTCAAGGATACAGGTCACTCAAGTCTTACTTAAGCCCTTCATTAAGAACTTAAATGGCTCATGTCCCTCGAAAGACACAACTAAGGGCAGGTCTACACTACAGGGCTAAGTCAACCTAAGTTATGTAACTCCAGTTACGTGAATAACGTAGCTGGAGTCAACATACCTTAGGTCGGCTTAGTGCAGTGTCTACACCACGCTGGGTTGACAGGAGAAACTCTCCCGTTGACTTACCTCATGCTTCTCATTCCGGTGGAGTACCGGAGTCGATGGGAGAGCAATCGGTGGTCTATTTAGCGGGTCTTCACTAGATGCTGCAGCATCAATCCACGGTAAGTGGAGACAAGCCCTAACTGTCCTCATGCCCTTTGCCCACTCATCTCTGTGCCTTCACATCCTCTTTCACGTGAAACCCCCTCTCCAACCTCATAAGCCAGCTCTCCACACACTCCTCTCAAATCACACTTCTCGTAGATGATACAAGTCCCTGTTCACTGCCAACCACAAAGAAAAGCATGCAAGTTAGACTTGCTTTCTGTGGCTGAGATCCACCATCCTTCACCAGTACGGTGCCTTTTTAGATTGAAATATTTTTGAGCAGAAGCCCAAGGGGTGCCGGAACTAGGGTGCTTTGGGTGCTACCACACCCCCTGGCTTGAAGTGGTTTCCATCATACACAGGGTTTATCATTTTGTTCAATGGCGCTTAGCACCCCCCACTATAAAAACAGTTCCTACACCACCGCAGAAGCCCCTTGTTTTATTTTCTGAGCTAGATCTTTAGCTGGGGTAAACAGAGCTGCACAAATGTTCACAAGTTTAGGATCCAGACCCATTATCGGTAAATGACACTACAAGAATCAACCCGTTCTAAAGAAAAATTAAACTAGCTGCCCGAACTCCAAAAAACTTAATATTTGATATATTTCAGCTTCTTCTTCCTTAATAATCACTTAGTTCTGAATAACTCTTTCCCACAGGCAGATTTAGTTTAGGTATATTAGTTCTACAATAAATGAACTTATTTAATTGTGCAGTATTATTTAATTATGCAGATCGAGGGACGTGATCGTTCCCCTCTATTCGACATTGGTGAGGCCTCACCTGGAGTACCGTGTCCAGTTTTGGGCCCCACACTACAAGAAGGATGTGGAAAAATTGGAAAGAGTCCAGCGGAGGGCAACAAAAATGATTAGGGGGCTGGAGCACATGACTTATGAGGAGAGGCTGAGGGAACTGGGATTGTTTAGTCTGCAGAAGAGAAGAATGAGGGGGGATTTGAGAGCTGCTTTCAACTACCTGAAAGGAGGTTCCAAAGAGGATGGATCTAGACTGTTCTCAGTGGTACCAGATGACAGAACAAGAAGTAATGGTCTCAAGTTGCAGTGGGGGAGGTTTAGGTTGGATATTAGGAAAAACTTTTTCACTGCGAGGGTGGTGAAGCACTGGAATGGGTTACCTAGGGAAGTGGTGGAATCTCCTTCCTTAGGGGTTTTTAAGGTCAGGCTTGACAAAGCCCTGGCTGGGATGATTTAGTTGGGAATTGGTCCTGCTTTGAGCAGGGGGTTGGACTAGATGACCTCCTGAGGTCCCTTCCAACCCTGATATTCTATGATTCTATTCAAATTACTCCTTTGCCTTAAGTGCATGTTGTGTCTGTAATTTTGTGAAAACTTTGTCAACATTTAAATATAGCAGATCTACAGTTATTTCACTAGAATATTTATTTACTTAGACTGTAAACTCTTTGGGATAGGGGCAGTCTTTTTGTTCCATGTTTGAAGAGTGCGTAACATAATGGGACCCTATGCCATGACTGGGGCTCCTAGACATTATCATGATGTAAATAATAAATAAAAATCCTAATACTAATAAATATAAATAGACCATTCCAATATGGGTGTGCCTATTATACTGAATTCTTTCTCGTCTCCTGTTTACTGACCTGCAGTATGGGGATCCTATGTAACATGTCAGGAGGAACTGGTTTATTCCTTCAGAATCTACAGGCTGCACAAGAATTAACTTCTCATTGATCAATTCATTCAGATGCTAAAAGTCCATTGAGTAAAAGTATCTGGGCGAGCCAAGTCATTCCAAATATTGGAGACAAATGGCAAGAATTCTCTTGATATTATCCTGCACCAATTAAAAAAATATGATGACTTCAAAAACCAAGTTCAATTAATGATGTCTTCTCTGCAAAAATATCCCAGCTACTACAGTATATCATAAGAATCACATTAATGTAGCGCAAGTTACCATGATGTAACAAGAGTCTTTATTAATTATCTATACCATATGAAGTCTTCTCAGGAAAATGTGAAGCTGTTTGCTTAAAAAGGTGGGGAGAGAGCATTAGAAGCATACATATAATTTGTGAAGTGAATACAGATGTCTGGTAAGTCATTTTTACAGCAATTAATAAGACCCTGGGGTACATCAATTTCAATCGCTTTGATCACCAACTAAAAATACCTTACATGCACTGTTTAATACAGTTTGTACTTGACAGGTATGAAGGGAACTATTATATTGTCACATTCACTCTTCTGAAGCCATTAATGCAGCACAATGTGACTGACAGCGCCAGACATTTGGTGAGACATGGCAAGTAGGTGGGGTTAGGTCAAGACACTGTTCAGGGGACATTAGCTGCATGATTATTTGCATAGGACTGGCTAGTGATTTCCAGAAACGCACAGCAAGCTAACATACAAGTCAGAGTCCTAACTGGAAATCTATTACCTCCTAAACTAGCATGTTATTTGTAAGGTATAAGGCAATTAACTCTGCTTTTAAACCTGCCCAGATCTTGCTACGCTAGCGACTGGCTTAATTTATTTGTGGAGAGACAGGTGTAAACATTGATAAACTGCATGTTGAAGACTTTTTGTTCAAAACTAAACAAAGCCCAAATGTTTTGACTTTTTCCTGAATGATTTTTGTTTGTTTTGTTTTCTACCAAGACAATTCAGCAACTTTGACATGAGTTTGGTGAAATGTTTTGGTTCACCTGACTGCATTTATTTTGGTAAACAAAAAAATCTTATTAAAAAAAAAATGTGTGTCTCAGCTCTGCCCATGAGTGATATGTTTTTAACGTTGATTTAACAGACACAATGCTACGTGGTCCAGGGAATAAGGCACTAGGACTGGCAGTGTGGGGGACCTTAATTATATTCCACGTTCTAGTAATGACTCATTACGTGAGCAAGGTATTTAAATTGTGTGCCTCAGTTTCCCCATCTATAAAATTGCATGATGAAAGTTGCCCTTCTTTTTGAAGGAATTTGAGATCCTTGAATGAAAAATTCTATAGAAGGCTAAGTAGTATTTGACTGAAATAGGTTTGTCATTTCAGATAAGTGCAGTGTTAGTTTTTTAGCCAGTTTGAAAAACTACTGTTTCATGGGAAATATTTAAAACTCCTTAGTCTATGGAGGGGAGGCGGATAAAACTGTTGACATTTTTGTAAATATTATAAAGAACAAAGTCATTTAATATTAAAGAACATCACTTTTGCAAATATGCAAAATCTACCTTCCATAAACTTTAAGCATACAGTATATGGTAGATTTGCTTGGTTTTGTTTTAACAATTAAAACAACAGAAACAGTCCCAGTGGTTTTAATGGAACTTTGTATAATTTCATCATAGAAGCTACATAATATGACCTAGCACTTCATACCTTATAATGATTAAAATATACTGGCCTTTTTAAGTAAAAGGCTATGAAAAATATTCCGGTCACTGAAAGGTCCCTGGAAAATTATTGGCATTACAGTTTAGATTCCACTGCCAACAATAAATGTACATCCTGCATTCCATGCTGTAGCTCTGTCTTTGCTATTAACAAGTGGCCACTAAATTATCACAGGTGTATATATCCCTCTGGATAAACACTATGCTACAGCTAAGAATTAGACTAGCAGACAATAACAATAAATAACATTTAGCACTTACATAGAGCTTTACATTTCCAAAGTGATTTACAAACACTAATTAATTAGTACTCCGGGGAAAGTAAAATAAGAGCAAATGTCTTGCATTATGCAATGAAAACAAATATGTTGTAACATACTGGGTAACACACTGTCCGCTCCTGAATATAATCAGAACTATTCAACTGTGTATCATAAATCATGTACTGCTAGCTGCTAAAGGAGATTCTCCTTAAGTTTCAAATAGTAAGAAGATTTTATTTCCATCCCCCCTCTTGTTGCAAAGTGACCATAATGTACAATATATATATATTTGTAACAATATGGTACAATATAACTGACCAGAAAGGATTTACCTAAAGTTTTCTAAAACAGGAAGTAGTCTGCTATGTTTTCCCATCTCCTGTAGAACTGTGTGTGATACTAATAAAAATGTGCCACATAAAAATCAGAGACCAAGACTTTCAAAAATAGAAATCAAAAGTTAGGATCCAAAAATCTATAGTTAGGTATCCAAATAAGAACCCTGATTCTCAGAAAGGCTGAGCACCCAACAATTCACGGTGGATTTATTTAGTTTAACCGTAGGTTCCTATTTTTGAAAATCTTGACCAAATTTTGTCATTGTTTTGTGCCAGGTGACTTTGCCGCCAGTTCAATAAAATATGAGAAACTTGGAATAGGCCGATTTTCATTCATAAAAACGTTCATCCATGGAGCATACCCTTTATTTAGGCAAAATGGGTTCATTTTCAAGAGTACAATGAAATTTAGGAGAAAAGATTTGAATTTCAAAGTAGTTTCACCCTTCTCTGTAAATATTTCATTAGCTTTTCAAACTTAAGCATCCACATTCCTTTCAGGAATTTCACCCCCCAGGCTCCAAACAGGTTTCAAGCTCCCCCTCTTCCCCTCCCTCCGGTCCCCCCGATTATCCCACAGCTGCTTCTCTGCACCTTCCACTGATGCATATGGCACTGGTTAATGTCAGAGACACAGTACCGGACTAAATGAAATATGGCAATCCTGTGTGCCTATTACCCTGAAAAGGCATATAATTTTAAAAAGTAAAACAAAGTAGTTGCAACATTTTGATTTCTGACTTCATCCAAGCTCAGACAGCGTACATACAGTTTTGTTTAGAGAATTGCAACATGACTCCTGCCGTAGGAAATTAAGTTTGCAACCATAGCCCTAAGCAGCATACTTTGCAATAAAGGTGGAAGTATTAAAGCTGAAATGCAGACTATTAAAAGTATGTTTGCTTGTTATCAGTACCTCGATTCCAACATGATGTGCACTTTATAAATATACCATAGATACATCACAGACCTACAGACAGGTTAGAAAGACGCTTGCTATTCACCTGAAGTCTTCAATTTTTATCCTTACAATTGCCTCAAAATAATTTAATTCTCTCACTAAGCCATGCTGTGGTTTACTTTAGAGGACTGTCATTTTACCAGAGATGCTGATTTTGAAAATCCAATTAAAAACCCAGTACTTAAAGCATGTTTTCATTAGCTTTCATCCTGTTTGACAATTTGAAGAAAATGAGACCCTAAACTGTCATTTAAACAGAGAGAGAAAAAATGAGAATTTGTTTAGTTTAAGTAATTCCCTGAAGAGGAAGAAGAATCAAACTTCTCTGATTCATGTTTTTCAAGGACTTACAGTAATAAGAGTTTGTGTTCCCTATTCTGGATAAGCCATTCCAAGCCTGGATCTAAAACTGTACAGTTTGGTTAGGTTTGTCAGCATGGGGTTGAGGAAAGGGAGAGAGAAACACACACAATAGTTGTTTCAGCTCCATTAAGGATAAAAAAAAAAAAAGAGGAAGGACTGAGGAGTGGTTAGTGACACTAGCGTGGTACACCCAGGGGCTTGGGTTGGATTTAGTGCTGGTCAGAATTTTCAATAAATTATGTTTTGGTCAGAAAACACAGATTCATCAGAACTAAAACTTTTCACAGAAATGTGTCAATTTCAACAAAAATTTAGTCAGGAAGGTTTCAGAGGAAGGATGGAATTTCTGGTCAAAATGTGAGAGGGGAAGAGACCCACCGCAGAACAGCCAATAGCAATCTGAGGTATGGGAGATGCATGGTCAAGTCCCAGCTCTGAATTAGGCATCTGAATGAACCTAGGTTTCCTGCATCCTGAGTGCTCCAGTCCCCAGGCTACTGAGCTGTGGGTCTCTCTTACTCATATTTTTTCATGAAAAATTTCAAAAATTTCCCCTTTGCCCTCACCGAGTTATTGCTTTAACCCTCATCACCAAGTCCATTTTTCCACATATACACAGGATCACTTCCAAGGACCGCTTCTCCCACCACCTCTCACCCCCCGTCCTCTCTGTATCCCTGATTCTTCACTGCCTCCATCTCCATTCCTTCTCTTCTAGGTCCCTATTTCCCACCGCTGCCACCACCACCACCCTCTACATCTCTGTGGTCCCTGGTACTAACGCCCCACTCCTAGTCATCCCTGCTCCCCCTCAAAGATCCCCATTTCTCCCCACCACTCCACTCTCCACGTTCCCCTAGGACCTTGCTTCTCTTCCTACAAACCCTCCTCATATTTCTGTTAGAGTCCAGGCTACAGACCATCTCCCCACACAGGAAATTAAGCTGCTTCCTCGGATATGTATAGGCAGCAAGCGGAGGCTTCAGAGAGATGCTGTTCTCTGCAGCAGAGGGCAGTCTGGGGCTAGGGTTGCCAGGCGTTCGTTTGTTTTACTGGAACACCCGGTCGAAAAGGGACCCTGGCAGCTCTGGTCGGCACTGCCGACCTGGCCGTTAAAAGTTCAGTCGGTGGTGAAGCGGGAGCCTGGGGCTAAGGCAAGCTCGCTTCCTGCCCTTGCTCAGCGTGGTTCTCAGAAGCAGCTGCCAGTCCCTGCGGCCACTAGGCGCATAGGCGTCTCCGAGCGCTGCCCACGCCCCAAGTGCCAGCTAAGCAGCTGCCATTGGCCCAGAACCACAACTAATGGAAGCTGTGGGGGTGGCGCCTGCAGGTGGGAGGGCAGCGTGCGGCGCCTCACTGGCTGCCCATGCGCTTAGGGGCCACAGGGACCTGGGGGCCACGGTAAGCACCGCTGGGACCCCGCACACGCTCCCACACCCCAACCCCCTGCATCAGGCCAGAGTCCCCTCCTGCACCTGAAACCCCTAATCCCCAGCCCAGAGCCTGAACCCCTCCACACACCAACACCTGTCCTACCCCAGAGCCCTCTCCCGCATGCTGAACCCCTCATTTCTGGCCCCACCTGGAGCCCACATCCCAACCCCCTGCCCCAGTCTAGAGCTCTCTTCCACACCCCCAAATCCCTCATCCCCAGCCTCAACCCGGAGCCCACACCCACAGCCAGAGCCTTCATCCATCTCTCGCACTCCAACCCCTGCCCTAGCCCAGTGAAAGTGAGTGAGAGTGGGGGAGAGCAAGCGTCAGAGGGAGGGGGATGGAGAGAGCGAGGGGTGGGGCCTTACAGGAAGGGCGGGGCCTCGGGCCAGGGGTGTTCGGTTTTGTGCGATTAGAAAGTTGGTAACCCTATCTGGAGATCCTGACTGGCCTCTGAATCAGGCTTTCCTGGTTTGCACCAAACACAATAGCTTGTATCCACTGATGCCAGAACATTCCCTGAAATTTTGAAATTGATTGGATGTGGTGTTCCAAAGATATCGCATTACATAGAAATGCCACCAAGTTGCATGTTAGATCGCACTTCATTCAGCCAACTCTCTCGATTTACATATGTGGAAATTGAGGCACAGAGCTGCAAAGTGACTTGCCCAATGTCACCCAGCAGGCCAGTAGCAGAGCCAGGAATAAAACCCAGGTCTTCTGAGGCCCAGAACAGTGCTCTATCTACTAGGCCAATCAGTTTTTTTCAATCATAGGTGGCTCCCTTTTTAAGATTCGCAAACAATTAGCCTCATTAGCCTAAGAATCAGAGTTTAAATTTAGGGTGAGAAATGGGGGAGTGGGGAGAAAGCTTAGCACCCTCCTGTTGTTTTCCTGTGATGAAGAAATATGACCTGGCTAACCAATTACTTTATTAAAAAGCAACAAGAAATTGGTTAGTGCATCAGCAGAGATGAAGAAAGGTTGATCTACACAAACTCCAAGTCTGACACACCCATTGTGCTTCCTGCCAAATCTCTTTACATACAATTCCCACAACAGAAAACTCCACTTTAAGCTATTTCAAAGAAAGGAAACATTCATAAAATCTCTCTTTCAATATCTTGTCAAAATCAGCATCCTCTGTGACTAGAAGACTGTCAGGGTGATCTATAGCCCCCAGCTAGCTCTGTAATATAAGCTAAATTGCCTGAGTCACAAGCAATGATAGAGTCATTCTACAGGAAATTGGAAATCAATTCTTGTCATCACTGTACATAACTCCTTTATCAGAGTTCCAGTTCACTAGTGTAATGCAAGTGAAAGAAGCCAGGAGCTGACAATCATGACAACTATAATATAAAAAAAAAAAGCATGCATGAAGCAAAGAAATTCTGTGCAGAGAAATAGCATTTTGCCTAAGTGTATGCTGCCTGATAACAGCAACCTGACTGGATGAAATATTAAAGCTAAGTGGAGAACTCTGCACAATGGTAAGTGGATAATCTGTGGATACATTGCATCATATTACATTAAATTAGGAAAAATTGCTTACCTGCGGTTTTTGGTTGCTAACTGGAGCCAGAACCACGGCAGGTTCCCTGTGCATTGTGCTCTGGTGGAAAGAAAAGAAAAAGTTGTTCTTCTGAACAGCACATATACCGACAGCAGTTATTGAAAACACTTTCAAAATGGAATTGTGAGCTTCATCCTTATGCACATCTGACACTGATGAAGACATTCATGAAGGTAGGGTGGCAATATCAGTGTTGCCACCTCTCATGACTTTATTGCAAGTCTTGCGACAGCTGCTGCTTCTATTAAAGACCCAGCTGCTGGAGTCAAGCAATTAGGTTCGAATGTCAGCTTACATTTTACAGAGTATAAGTATCTATCCCTCATGGTCGTGGCATAAAGCTTGGAAGTGTGGACAGAATGTATCCTAAATGCTCAAAACCAAAAGACAAATGCAAAGAACCCAGTACTTAAAAAAGAGAGTCATGATTTTTAAGCCAATATCATGATTTTCAAATGCACAGGGATGGCAATACTGTAGCATTTCCATACAAAGAGGTGCTGTATGTATACCAGCCATCTGACCTCAATTAAAACAAAGGCACTACTTTATTTTAGTTATGTAACTATCTCAAGGAGAATTTTCAGATCAACTCTCTAAGTGTGCTGCAGATAAAGAGGAAATACAGCTTCCAGTACAGTACACAGATGCATACAGCAAAATATTTATGCATCCACTTCCTACTGCTTTTTAAAGTTTTTAGGGCATGTACCATGACCATCTCTGTTTGCACAGAGTCCTTACACAGCGGATTCTGGGTTCAGTGAGAGCTTCTGGACACTACCAGAACATAAGTGCTAGAAAAAGAATAAGGTTTCTACCGGATTTTAAAGATATTGAACTAAAATCTAATAAGAGAAAATATATTTAATAAGTTTTAGCAAATTCTTTCAAGTACTCTTCAAAGAGCTTTTAGAAAGAAGACAGGAACTAAGATTAATGAGTCAAAAATGACGGTAATTATCCTTGGCTTTTGGAGCTCTTAAAAAGGCCTCTTGGGTGATGAATGCACTAGTCCTTCTGTACAGCTCCCAGTGGCCCAGTCTGCAATATCGTTAATGTCACCGTAATTATCTTACTCTGCGAAGAGTCCCATTTAAATCAATAGGGTGCTACGCAATGTGAGTAAGGTTATCACAGTCTAGCCTAATAGGAGTTCCAAGTAGAATGATGTACCTGGATGGGTACTGAATTCAGGATCTCTGCCTCCAAAAGCCTGAGCCTCTACTCAGGTCTGTCAGCTCAGAGACAGTAGCAGATTCATCAACCATCAAAAGAGACAAAGAGCTCCAGTGTTCTAGTATGCATTACATGCACCGACGGAAGGCACATCATCCTAAATGTCTGACATTGGAGAGGTCTCCATTAGTTGGTTACGTCATAAAAAACTGCATCAGACAGGGATAGCTGGTGGTGTTGATTATAATCATTGCTGGATGCTGCCCCACCCCCCCAGCCAGCCCTGAGACTTACTTTATATTACCAGTAAAAAAAAAAAAGTTAAATTATCCAGGAATTAACTATACTGAACAAAAGTTCTGCCAGTCATGAATCTTCCTTATAACTGCCAGTATAATCATGGTAAAATATTTTATAGTTGCAATAATCCTCTTTAAAAGAGATTACCAAAGTTAATGGCCATGTTTGAGCAATAACTGGGCCCAGCTTTGTTTCAGTCCTTAATTCAGACACTGTTTGTTAACTGCGAGGTATTGCTGAAGCACAGTGAGTGTCACTTAGTAAATCATTTTAAAGAGTGTTTTTCTATATGTTAAAAGGCCTGGAAGAGAGTTTATGAAAACCAATAAACTTAAAAGTATGGAAAATTACAGACACTGAAAAATCTTTTATCAATGCACAGCATTGTAATGAGCCAGATTCCCTCCATGGAAAACTAATTTGCATGTTTACTGATGCATTGTGGATATTTGTTCAAAATCTTCAACATAAGTTGTTACTTACACAGCACTGATTCATTTAAGTTCTGATGATCCCTCAAAGTTTTAATTAGTTCTGAGAAAATGTTTTATGTGGAAGCCAGAAGTCACCATGAGTTAGACACCCTTCCCCCTTATTACTGCAATTCAACTCTAATAGGAAAAGTCTTGTCTACCGTAATTTAATAAGCAATGGTAACCTTTTTATAGAATGTTTAAGCCAACGTATAGAATTACCTAGCTCCCATAGTGTTTTGAATCTAAAAGCACTTTACCAAATGAGCTAAGTATCATTATCCACATTTTTCAGATGAGGAATCTGAGCTGCAGAGAGATTAAGTCACTTTCCCAAGGACCCTCAGCAGCATCAGTGGCACAGCTGAGATTACAACACAGGTCTCCTTACTCTCAGTCCATTGCCCTAGTCTTTGGCCCTTGTTGCCCCCGATGTATAGCATGGACAATTTTGTATTCAATTCTACAGAGTTATCTAAGAAACTCTACAGAAAAGAGATAATTCTCTATTATGCTTTATGGATTTATAAAGTCTTTTCTTTAGAACCCCGTCTTATTTCCTATAGGACCTTATTGGTTTCATCCCAATCAAACCCTACAACATTTTCCATACTGGAAGCTCTGAGCTTCCAGAAAGATGTTGCTGCTGTCAGCTTTACTCCAACATTGGTTTATGTCTTTTTTCATAGAAGGAAGTAACTGAAGTGCATGCTGGTGGCAATTGGCAACCCAACACCACAAAGAGTTTCCTGGAAACACTGTGCCTTGAGGTCGATTTGCCACTAACAGCAGTATAATAGACTGGTTGTGAATGTTCAAAAGTTCAGGACAGCCTAAATAAATGCAGATAATATAATTGACTCAAATCTTGAACCCAAACCAAACCTAACCTTTCAGGTTTGAGCAATTTTCATAAAATTTTTGTTTGCTTTACATTTAGTTTGTCTTGCCATTTCCAGGTTTTGTCCAATGCCAGAGTGGCAGCAGATGGGGGCGGGGGGAAAGGACCTGTCCTCTTGCTGTTTCTAGGTGAGTAAAACAAGAAAGCACTGGAAACCCTTGTAAGAAATCATGATTCTGCAAGAATTCCAACTCCATTTCTACATCAAGGAGGCTAAAATATTTTAAGACTCCTCATTTTTGGATGCTTATCCTAGGTAGGATTATCAGATAGCAACTATGAAAAACTGGGACAGGGTGAGGGGCAATAGGCACCTATATGAGAAAAAGTCCCAAAAAACGGGACTGTCCTTTTAAAAATGGGACGGATGGTCACCCTAATCCTAGGTGAACTAAACCTTTTGAGGTTCTGCCAGTGCTATTAAAGAGAGTCATTCATCACAGTAGCTCATTCAACATTTTCACAGCTTCAGATCCAGTTTAAAGTTAGAGAATTCTGTAGAGATGAAGAGTAAACCTCATGACCGATAATATTGTAAAGGAATAAAAGATTCTCTCAATAAATACTTCTCTCTCACATACAGTATCTGTAAATTCATATTTTATGCCAAACCCAAAGAGTGTATTTACAGATGTCACATTTATATCTGAACTCTGTCACGAATAGGTTGGTGGCCTGGGTTATCTTAGACTAGTATTATTATAACACAGTGATTTATAGTAGCCTATTTAGAAATGCAATTTTTCTTCAGTTTTTGTGGAACTGCCCTGAAATGTTTTTTTTTTATTTGATACACCAACAATATACTTATGGTTTTGCTTATACCTTTGGCATTGTGGTCAATAGGTTATTCTGGGATATTGTATTTCCATTCATGCACAGATTAGAGCAGGCATTTCTCATGCTTCATTTATTGACCTCTATGTTATTAGTTTATACTGTATACTTCTTTTATGCATTAATTCCCAAGGGCTATTATAGTGATAAGCACTTTCCATTAGGAATTAAGGGTTTACGTGAACCTTTCATTCTCACTTATTGTACAGTAGATGTGTATCATGTTGCTATTTGTAGATCCTTGTTTTACTGTAAACGGCTTTCTTTCTGATAAGGTACGTGACATGGATCTTCATGCCTGCAGTTTGAATTAACAACTTAATGTGATCATGACTTTTTATCCATCATGTCATCATAACATTCGTTCAGCCACTTTCTCGTCGTTTTACTATTTCAGGGACACTGACATGGCATCACGACCCATCTGAGAAAGAGGTTCAAGTGCTCATCCAAGCTTGTTACATCCAAGTCAGATCAATGAGACTCTATGGTAGCATCCCAGCAGGCATCGAACAGTGGTTCAAAACACCTCTGTCACAATTCTCCTTTCACACTGCCACCAACAGCCAAAAACATTGCTTGTTTCCAATAAGATATTTGAATGTAAAATATTGATATGGAGTAGTGCGGATTGTAAAATGGATCCCATGAATAATTTTGAATGTTTATTTATGGACTTATTTTTACAAAACATAATTCCTCCCTCTCCCCTCCCCCGCACAAAATAATTTCAGGTCAACCAAAGCTTTCAATAAATTCAAAACATTTTTTTTTAAGATTACAACCATATTTTTATACATATAAAATAAAGTGAACTTTGGATCAAAACGTCATTTTGAAATGAAAAAAATCAAGAGAGGACCTTCTGTAAATGTCAAAATGAGACATTATGATATTTCCAATTTTTTCTGAGCAAAGTTTCATTAAAATCAATATGATTTTTGTGAAAAAAAAATGTTATGTCAAAACAGCATTTTCCCATGAAAAACTTTTGACAATTTTTTTGACCAGCTCTAATTGTAAGGTATTATATTTAACTGCCTTAACCGCTCATTAAAAGGTGGTACTATTGCATTCTCTAATGAAATTATTGAACTCTGATCACTGCCAACACTTGTAGTTCTTATTCTCCAGGTTTATTTATATCACAATGCATTTAGGCCTATCAGGTTTTTGACTGCTCCACCACTTCTTCTGGAGATTCTGTACTTACTACATACGGTAGATCTTAGACTTACTGGGTGTGGATTGATCTTAATTCAATTGGTGTAAATTTTGGAGTACAGTAACTCCAATGACTTCAATGGAGTTATTCCACACTCAGTACACCAGCATGACAGAACAGAATCTGTCCTTCTGAATGTAGTGAGATATTTGTAAACCCAAACTTGGTAAATATTTCTTGATATTTTGCCTGTTTATATGCTAAAGGGTCTATCATTGGTTAAGACTTTTTAAAATAGAGTTCAACCTCTGCCCCATACTCATGAAACTAAGAAAAGTTTCTCCAAACAAGTTATTGGTTGGTCTAGATAATACTTAGTCCTGCTTTGAGTGCAGGGGACTGGACTAGATGACCTATCGAGGTTCCTTCCAGTCCTATGAGTCTGTGATTCTTTTTTTCATTAAAATGTTCACAAAAAATAGTCCTGTATTCGATAGCAGTACATCCTTTTGGTTCCGCTCACTCTATTATATTTATTTTTATCAGACCACTTATAGCTGATCTTGAAAAGTGTGTTGTTTTTTGAAAAATGAGCCTCGGTACTTTCAAAAACTGGTAATGATGCATCAAATGCAAAAAAGCACAGGCCAGGCATTATCACTTTGAGAGAGTGCACTACAGAGAAAAGGTGATAAAGTAACACTCCTTGTGGTGCTTAGACATTTTTATGAAAATATCCAATGACACCAAAATTTAATTAAAAACTTGTAATGATATTAATTGAGTGGGGGAAAATGCCATAAGGTAGTCTTTTGACATGCCATCAATTGGTAAGATTAATGGATGACAAACATGCCTTAACAAGAAGCAACAGAGAGTCCTGTGGCACCTTTAAGACTAACAGATGTATTGGAGCATAAGCTTTCGTGGGTGAATACCCACTTCGTCAGAGCGGGTATTCACCCACGAAAGCTTATGCTCCAATATATCTGTTAGTCTTAAAGGTGCCACAAGACTCTCTGTTGCTTTTTGCAGATCCAGATTAACACAGCTACCCCTCTGATACATGCCTTAACAAGGTTACTTCGTGAGTTAGTATCCCAACAAGTTAGGCTTTCAAACATCATCATCTTATTTTTGATAGTCCTTCCACCATCTACATATTGTCACACCTTTAAAAGGCTTGTATTAGATTTTTTCCAACAAGTACCATCATGCAAACTCCTTTTGCATGGGAGAAGCTCCTCATAAATATGTGCCAAATCACTAAGTTATCCTTCTTAAAATTTCTCCTTTAAAAGCAAACTATGCCAGGATACCTACAAAGCATTTGAAAGTGGTAGACAGCTAGTGTGGTATGACCACTGCCTATTCCATTAATCCAAATCGTCTCTGTTGCCTTGTAAATCCCTTGTATATTTGTTATATCTACTTGTCTCTCATCTTATATTTGGAAAGGAACGTCTTTGGGGCAGGAACTCTGTTTCATAATATGTTTGTACAGCACTTAGCACACTGGGGCACTAACCCCTGATTGGGGCCCTCTAGGCATTACTGCAATATTACTACTAATAAAATATATTACATGGAAATCCTGAAGTGACTAAGAACTGTCAATGATTCTGTGCTTCTCAACTGGCTGCTATAGTATTTAACAACAGTAGAAGACATAGCATTTCTTAAACAAGAATTTAGACCAGACTCCACTTTGACAGCTGTTAAACTATAACCTTCTCATGAGATATCCTTTGCACTCATGATTTATTCCTTTATAATAAAAATTGATTAAGACTTGACAGAGGTATTTTAAACTAGCATTCAGTGCTTTCTAAGAGACCTCCAAAAACAGAGTTATATTAATCCAGCAGGATTCCAGCAAGCCTGCATGAGCACTTTACCATCCTTCCATGCTAGACAGGTATGGTGAATCGGTGGAGGATAATATCCCTTTAAATAGTTTGAGCGCCTGTTAGTAGCACTCATGGTTTGTATGTTTTAGAAGCAGCCAGAAACCCGTTATACATGTAACCGGGCCTTGTGTCTTTGTGCATATTTAGCACACAGTTATTTGGGACCCAACAGTGCCCATGCAGGTTCTTCACATTGTTTTGTTGGGTAACCCCCAAGAGACACAATAATTGTTGCACACCACTACAGGGCTGAAACTATTTCAAGATAAATTACCCTATTCCTATGGACTACAACGGGGACACAATGTCCCACCAGCTTCTTCACCTTTTCAGTTGGTAGCATCCAAAAGCAACCTGGGTCAGTTTATGGATACACTAGCAATTAGAGCAGTCTTTTTAGTGGTTAATGGGGTTATTATAGTGAACTCCAGGACACAAATAGAGAGATTAACACGCTCCTTTGGTAATAGCTAATTTGGGTCGGTGCTCTTCTGTAGTGAAGACCATCCTGCTAACAAAGTAGAGTCTACACTGAAAGGCATTTAAATTGAGAGGTTACCTACACAAGATAGAAGCCTCTGGTCCAGGTTCATTAAGTGTGGGATTTTGAAAATCACTGAGTAAAACTTCCATTGACTAATGGGAGCAGAATTACACCAATCCTGAGTGTTTTCAAAATCCCACCCCAGAAGGTAACAGGTAGATTTCTCATGCTGACAGAAATAGCCTATCTTTGCCTTAATTATTTCTTCACTTCCCCAATTATTTCTCCTTCACTAGACTTTTCAGTTGTGCTGCATGCCATTAAACTGTTTCCACATTCCACTTCAGACGTAGTCTGCTGTTTGGTGGGAGTGGAGGGATTAGAATATGAAGTGCAGCATTCAGAGCAAAAATTGTATGGTGTTTATACAGTATTTTTTAATTAAATAATGTTGTGTTGCTCATAACTTCATCCTAAATTCTCTTTTGAAGCTAAAAATATTACATAGCCTTAGCCAAAGGCGTTTTTTCCACACAGACAAAAGCACATATCAGTCTTCAGGGATGGAAGTTCAGAGAATGTAAATGCAAGATCCCATTTTTATCCCAATTTTTTTTTTATTAATTCCACTGCCAATGTCCAAATATTTGTGTTTTAGAAAACTGGCACTGCATTTACCAATTTATAGAAAACTAGAAAATAGTGTGCGTCAATAACAATACAATTTGAGATTTATAATGAGCTGGTTTCAGATAATTATAATAAAAGCATCAGAATAATCACTAACTATATGTTGTAAATAAAATAAATACCTACACATAACTTTGTTTGGTTTCCAATTTATAACTCTAACTGGGATAAATTAAGACTACTTAGTACATATTCACATACAAGATTTAATGGTGGATTTTCCTAAGTGCTCAAAATAATAAGGAACACACTGAAAGCCAGTAGTGCTCGTGCTCCTAATCCCTGTAGGTGATTCTGAAACTCTCCCCTTTTGTGAATCTAGGGGAAAAGTGTGTTCTTGTGATTAAAGCACATCAGGAGATGAAGGTTCTGTTCCCAACTGTAAAACAGATTTTCTGCATGACCCCAGGCAAGTCACCTCAAAGAGCCTCAATTTCCTTATTATAACACGGGGCTAGTAATACTTGTTTACCCATGTAACTGATAGGAGAGGTGGTTATCACAAGACTCAGTTCATTAATGTTTGCAAAGTGCTGGGAGGCCTTCTGATGAAGACTGATACTATCATGAGCAAGTTTGCACTAATTCAATTACCCTCACTCAAGCTTTTACAGCAAAGATACATTTAATGGGCTATTCTTTTGCCATATAGGACAGGGTGCGACGGCTACACGTCAGCGTTGATGGTGTGCAAGTGCATCTATGGCACAGCGCATTAACAAGGTTACATTACCTAGAAACTCCGGGGAAGAGCCGATGCAGTAGGACCTGACCTTCTTCATCAAAGGTCTCGTGCCGTGGAGGAAGGAAGTGTTTCCTTTCCACATCACTGCAAGTCACAGCCAGGCGTCCCAAGTGACACAGCACTGCAGCACTAACATTTGCTGATGTATCTAGCTAGAATGGAAGTTCAGTAACGGTCATTTGAAAATGTATATTTATTTTGGCTGTGAGAATGTGTGTGAAACCACAGTGCCATCATCTGGTCAAAGCCCCATACTGGTCCTTGCAAACTTGTTAACACTGGGTTATTTTAAATATAAACAATGTTTTTATATCTGGGGATCTCTTGGCGTTTTACATTGAAACCTATCACTTTCATTTTAATTATATCTGTATTTTTTTAAAAAATCCATTTTCTCACTATTCCATGTAATGTTTCATCATCATCGCTATCAACCAATTTCCCCCTAGTTCCAGGGCTGGCTTAACAATTGCTCCTTTTATTTAAATCTCTTAGGATGGCTTTCAAAGGCAATAGATTTTTCAAGGGCCTCTGAAAAGCCTTAATCCAGAGAAAAAATTCCCCATGCAGCCCTGCTGCCACAGTGAGGAAGATAAGCAAGAATTTGATGATGATTCAGATTGCTGGAAAAGTCAACAGGTTGTTTATATCGATAAGTTGTATGTATGGTTGTGATTTTTAACTAAAAATATTTATCAACTGTTAATTCTGACCAGAGGAAAATTCATCAACACTTTGACCTGTAGATTTGTGGATATTTATTAGATTTTAATCTGCACCCACTGAAGATGGTGGGAACTGGGCTATTGATTTCAATGAGAGCAGAGTTCAGCTCTACCTTCTGTCTCGTTATCCCAGATAATTGCTATGAAGCTGTAGAGCAGGCCTTCTCAGTCAGGGTGGCGGGAGCACCATTTAGGGAAGGTGTGGGGGGGCACCTGCAGAATGCACATATACACTCTAATTTTATTTTTTCAAAGTTCGTTAAGGATTATAGTACTGTTATTTTAGTTTTTTGACTCGTCTGTGCATTTCATAATTCTATTTCTCTCTTACACTTAAATTTAATTCTTCGAGTAGTGAGTTCTAAAATGCCTAACCTCTCCTGGCTGGAGTAATTACTTTTATTACCATATTGTGCTTTGTCATTCATTATTTAAAGTGATACAATCAAATAATTGTATCCATCTAGAATGTAAATTTAGCTTATACTCACTTTAGCAGTGCCAGTTTTAAAAAAATGTATTAGCTAAATACAACTTTAGACACTGTGCAGATGAAGTTCACTTATTTTACATTAAATATAAATTAAAAATACAATTTGAAAATAATTTAAAATTAATACAAAAATAAATGAGGTTCCAAGTCTAATACTAATAGTAATGATGGAGTCAAATGTTAGTGAGTCACGTACATGATTGTGTTTGGTAAACATAAATGCCAAAATAATTAGAAAAATAAATACCTGTTCTTAATAAAATAGAAAAAAACAATCACATATGTTAAAATTAAGTAAATACATTTTTAGTGGTGTGAAAAACAATTGACAAAAATAGAGTAGATAATGGCAGTAACGTAGTGTGTCTGTTAGAGAAAGTGAGCAGATTGTACACTATCTTTAGTAGAGATAAATACCAAGTATCAAACTTGTGTTTCTGATATCTGTGTTAAGGCTCCAAAACTGATACCTCAAGGCTTGGGATTAGGAAGATCGTGCTGTATTATCTCCTGCTTGTTCTGAATTTATATATAAACAAAATATGGCCTCTGTGTGTGTGTGTGTGTGTGTGTGTGTGTGTGTGTGTGTGTGTGTGTGTGTGTGTATTCTTTCTTTATATAGGAATTAGATTCAGTGCTAATTTCTAAATTATCTGTTTAAAAAAAACGTTTTCAGCCACCTAAATAGCTCCTGGAATTACAGTTAAAATTGCCCCCTCCTCCAAAAAAATCTGAAATGACACCCCTGCTCCCCACTCATCCTCTTTCCCTTTCACTCACATTCTGCCCATGAGCACTTCAGGAGAGAGGAAAACATTGCTCCCAGAGGCTGGGTAGCCACTGGAATTTAAGCACAATGTGGAAAGACAAGGAGGAAGAAATTATCATAACAGCCCCGTCCTAAACTTCAACCCTCTACATAGCCACACTAGTTCTTATTTATTAATCATATTTACTGTAGTTGTTCCCAGGGACCAACCCAAATCAGGGCCCCTTTGTGCTAGGCACTGAACAAAGATAAAGCAGTACATAGTCCCTGCCATGAAGAGTTTATAATCTAAATAGACAAGCCAGACAAAGGGTAGGGGAAAAGGATAGAGCCTCACTATAGTCTCTGAAGCTTAGCACCAGAGTGCCCACCAGCTTCAGCACCTGTATCCAGTACCACCACCCCTCTATCAGTATCCTAACATACCCATTGGGCTCCCAGCCCCATATCCCTTGCACCAGCCTCTCCTAGCACCAACTCTTAAATTTGGGTAGGACATGCTTTGGGGGTCAGGGACCAAAACAGTTCAATGATGACAATACTGATCAGAAGAAACGGTCTTAAAGCAGCCTAGCAGATTTGGACACCAAGGCCCCATTTGTTTTAATTTTTAAAATTAATTTTAAATGCCAATTATTAAACAGGCAGCATCTGTATCAATATCATTTCATGTGCATATAAAAGCTTGTTCAGACATCAGGGCTCCACTGTAAAAAGGGGAAAAGTTGAACTACTTCTGCATTAGAGAGGTTGACACACAGCTCCACTTTAGATTATTGGCCCATCTGGATTCCTCCAGTCTCCAGACAGAGCACATTAGCACAGCTGCATGTCTTCCATATTCACGACTGCTGCTCTGCCAATAAAAGGGATGAGGTCAGCCAAATACCTGAGCTATTCCTATGCTACCACATGAAAGGGGGTGGGGGTGGGGGATATGGAGCCAACGTAGAGCTGGAATTAACATGAGGAAGAATAATTTATGCATGTCAAACAAGTTCAAATTTGTCTGGCCAATCTTCCACCTTTCTTTGTCCAACGGAGCATAACTGAGCATACACCAAAGAGAGTCCAAAATCTGCAAGTAACTTTTCTCTTCCGTCTGTGACACTTCTGAAATATCAGATCATTCTGGTCCATGTCTGGTGTCAAGCCTTGATGCAGACTCTCAGCTGTTCAAACTTCCTTTTGCTATCCATACCTCTTGTGTAGGGCTTCTGATTTTAGGTTTAACCAAAAAACACTGATGAAACAACCCCATATGAAAAAAATGAAATTGCTATTTATCCAATAAACACCAGAAAAACACCACAAGTGATTACTTATATCTAAGGGCTTGTGTGTACATGGAGCAGTAATGCGGGACTAATGGGGATGTGATTTCTAAAGCACACTAGGGTGTTTAGCACTAATTGGCCTATGTAGACCCAGTTGGTGCACACTAAAGGTTCTCTACTGCACATTAAGGTAGTGCTTTTGAAACAGTAGCAGACTGGGGAATATTATGAAGAGATTACTCATCGCTACATATGCTAAGAGAAAGCCCCCCCAAAAAAACTATTTTAGACATCTACATACAGCTCAAAAATTGCTAAAGATAAACCCCAAAAGCTGAAAATAATAAACCTCCAAAAACAGAAGATCTACTCCTGGGCCACCAACATTCATGAGTTGTATACAACACAGCCCAGCCCACAGTCTTTATAGAACCTATCCTCCCTCAAGACACCCACTTATCCGAGCAGAACATGAACCTAAACCACCAAGTTTTCATCTGGATTTAGAGTGACCAGATGTCCCGATTTTATAGGGACAGCCCCAATTTTTGGGTCTTTTTCTTATATAGGCTCCTATTACCCTCTACCCCCGTCCCGATTTTTCACACTTGCTGACTAGTCACCCTATCTGGATTTGAGAGAAATACTTCCAGGGAATTATTGTATCATCACTGAATGAATGAACAAACCAACAATGGGCAACGCCAACACCCCCCAGGGGATCAGCAGCAGCAAGGATCCAACCTGAGAGCTCTGGAGCTTGATGCATGAGCCTGTATTGCCTGAGCTAAAAGACACAGGTCTCTTAGTTAAAGCATTAGTAGGTTCATCAATCTCCTAGCCAGCACCAGTGGAGGAAGAGTGCCCACCAAGTAGGAATGACTTACAAATGTTATTGCAGAGTCAAGGGTTTTGAAGCTGTGTGTGTTTTGTCAGTGTTCTCTCTGAACTCTTCATTCTCTTGACTGTTTTCTTCCCCATGTGGCTTACTGACAAAAAAGTTTGGAAACATACCTAAGGGAAGTATTTTTTCTGACAAACTCTCACCGAAGGCACATTGCCTCTTTAGAGCATTTTCTAAACTCTCCATAAAAGTAACAGTCTCAAGCCTACTTAATGAATTACTTTGCCAGCTCATGTAGGGAATATGCACAACAGAAAGTCTCTAGAGCACAGTATTTAGCAATAACTCAGGAGAAGTGAAGCCCTTGCATCTACATATTTTGTATTATAACGCATATTGGCTCATCGTTTTCCAAGAGGACTTTTATCTCATAGCAGATATCTATGCTTGCAATTATTTCCTGCTCAGGAACGAAAACGAATAGCAGATATTAATAGGCATTGCACAATGGCACAGGATGAGGCAGGGAGAGGAGCTTGAGGGGCGGGGTCAGGACATCTATGTCGTATTTTGTCTGGGTCACAAACTTCATGCGTGACTTAATCTCTTTTTATCTTTGTTTTCCCCCTCCGTAGAGTCATTCTACAGTTTATATTTTCTTATCTAGGCTAATTAACATGCAGCATCTATGAAAACGAAACTGATAACTCTAGTTAGCGCCTAATGACTATATATAGGCAGACACTATACACCCACTTCCTCTCAAGCTACATCTACACTGAGAACAAAGGGCGTCACTCTTCTGTTCATGCAGCTAGCGCAAGTATAAATAGCAGTATAGCCGCTACGCACTAGTTTCAGGCCAGTCTGTACTCGGCAAGGCTAAGCCACGACTTTGTTGCTGCTACCTGTGCTACCGCGACTATTATTTATATTTATGCTAGCTCAATGAGACCTAGCACAAGTATGCATATACTACCGGGGAAAAACACATATCTAGCTCATAGTGTAGACAATCTCAGAGCCTTGTATAAGAGCTTCGCAGTATGGATCTGCAATTTCAGCTATTGCACTTTTGGCCACACGTAAGCCAGTCAAGATGAATTGTTTTGATGTGGATAAAAAAAACCCACGTGGAGATTATATATGATCCAAGTCAGAAACCAGGGCCAGGGCTGGCTCTGGCTTTTTTGCCGCCCCAGGCAAAAAAGCCTCCGGCCGCCCCCCCCCCCGCCTGCGGGGGAGGGGGGAGGGCGGCCAGAGCCCCGGGGGGAGGGCAGCAAGCCCGGCCGTGGCCCCGCTCTCCCCGGCGGCCGGAGCGCCGCGCCGCCCCCCTCCAGGTGCCGCCCCAAGCACAAGCTTGGTGGGCTGGTGCCTGGAGCCGGCCCTGACCAGGGCCTCTCCAGAGAAATTGCTATGGGTTATAGACTCAAAAACTGAAAGAAGTTGCAAAAATGTTGAGAGTCAGCTCACCTAAACCTTGAAACAAACTGTCCCCTTGAGCTTAAATCCTCAGCCAGGATATCCCAAGAGAACACAGTGGCAAAATGCTACAACTGGATGCATTGATTTACCAATGCACAAAAGCTCCATATTATGAAGTTTTCTACTGAGGTCAACAAATGTAACCTCACTTTTAGGTGCAAACACAAACACCACACAGTCCCAGCACTAGAGATTATTGTGTTAGTCCTCAAGCTACAAGCATCTGTCCATGTAGATTCGGTTGCAGGTCCAGAGGTTATATGGACAAGAAACACAAAAGATTGGAGGAAATAAGCAAAACAATGTGAGATTTAATAGCTACTTATGTTCATGAAAGAATATTTTATAAATATTTCAAAGCACAGGTCTCATTTATTTGAAGAAAATCTAAAAAAAGAGAGCCTACAGTTTGAATGAAAAAATCCATGAGACGTAACAAAAATGGACAAAAAGGGGCTATTAATCTGGTATTAACAGCCATTAAGACATTTTAAAGCACCGAGAGCTTGTATAGAGTGATCACAGGTTTTTCTACCATACAGGAAGGATCTCTTAGCTTTTAGAGTAACAGTTCTTTTCCTAGACACATTTTAGAGTCTGCAGGCATTTATCTCAACTAGCTAAAGTGAGTACAACTGTCTGTTGGTAGATCAAAAAATGGAAAGCTGCCAGTGACACTTACAAGTACTGCAGAAAACATTCTGCACAAGTTCCATCTGGTGTTCATCAATCTAGACAGATTTAAGGATGGCATATGTTAGTGTACTCCAACAGCCTAGAGAAAACTAATCACCTAGCTGTCCTAAACTCAAATATATCATTTTTGCACAAATTAGACACTATTTTAATTGAATTAAGCTCCTCACACTGTATCATCTTAAATCAACCAAAAGCTTTTGGGGCATACCTACTAGAAGCAGTGGTCTGCCAAGACCACTGGGTTGGGTAACTTCAAGCTAGTCTGCAACAGAACTTTACCTATAAGCCAGTGATCCAGCAAACCATTCTCTCAGTAAAATGCACAGTGTCTTTGTCCGATGAAGCTCTTTAGTTTGTGAGAACATGCTGGGGAGTTAGGGTAGAGTTGTTCCTTCCTTCTCCCACAGAGCAGACATCTCCCTCTGTCTGCATGAAAAACAAGATCCAAACACATTTTGTTTTCCATCGGCAGCAATGCTAAATTGGTTGTAAATCTTAAAAGCTATGTAGCCAAGCTAATTCTTCCAAGACTGAGGCAAATCAAGTCTTGTGCAGTGTTTTATTTATCTCTTTGTTAACAAATATTTTCTACCATCATATAAAGTATAGCCCTTCCAGCCAACTCTGTTACAGAAGGGAGATGGTTCTGAATATGTGAAGTAAAAGGCAATCATAGATACACATATTTGCTAACATACGGACTGAAAATTTACTTTAAAAGACTTAATACTGCAGCAGTTAACAGCACAGCAAAGCAATGATCTAGCTGAACTCTTAATGGGAGGGAGTTACATGTACAGAGCACAGGTGAAAAACAATGGTACCACACAAAGCCTAGTGAACAGAATGGAAAAATTCCCATTCATTTCAATGGGAATTGGATCCTGAGTGCTCTTTGCCAAGGAGGCAAAACTTCTGTGAATTTCTATATATCTCAAGCATTTTATTTTAATCTTTTCATTGATTCAATCATATTCTGTAACTGTTACTACTAAACAAATTGAACAATCAGTCCCAGCCAGTGTTGCAGGAATAACGAGAAAAACAAATCCTGCCAATGACAGAAAATAGTGAACTCAGTAATTTTAATTCAATTGAAAACAGTGGGTTTTTTCTGACTGTTTTCTCTGAATCTAAAGCCCAAAGTTCAGTTCTCTACATTCCATGGTGTTAAGCTCCTCGTTAGTGAATGAAATGCACGCAATCCTGAATGAAAAGTTGGCAGCAAAATTATACTGACTATGGTGAACTACAATAAAGCTTTCAACATCACCAGCCAAGAAGCACTAGAAATAATCCTTATTGGATTGTTTATATTTTGCAAGGAAGAGAATGTTTTAAGCCAACACAGAAAGAAGGTCTTGGATGAGAAGGAGGGATCTGCATAGACAACCTGGCTTTGTTCGCTCTTTGTGGCCTTTCCAACTTTTTAAGTGTTGGCATTTTATTTGTAGCTGTAGGACTTTCTTCAGACATATAAACAGGAGCATCTGTTTCTTAGACTATAGATCTGGTTTGGTGAGGAAATGGGCTAATGAGTATAGAAAGGGTGGGCAAAGAGCCACAATTTTGTCACAATGTATTAAGAAGGTGACACCTGAAGGCAGCACATCCTACTATTAATGAAAGGGGTAGTAACTCAAAAGACCAGCTTCCCTATCCCATTGCTTTCAGTACTCAAGACAGGTCCACAATCTTATGTGAAGTACTGCACCAGAAGAGCCACATCCAACCATGCACTGAGAGTTTGGATTCATGGGAACACCCAACCCATGTCAGCATGGGGAGCTAAGCTGATGCCTTATCATTCAGAAAGCACATTTCCAAACCATTGCAGACAAGTTGGAAAGGCCACAAAACTTATCCAGAGCCGTTCCTACCAGGACATGCCTCTAAAATATTGCAATCCCGATACACAAGAAATGAGATGGAACACGATTTAAACCCACACGGATGTTCTTCGTTGAAATATTAGACCCATATTTTTGCATGGAAAAAGCAGAAGCCCATGCAAAGTGAACAGAAATGCACAGGCACCTAAAAAGCTGAGACCAACACAGATCTGCACCTTTAGACTGATTTAAATTCAGTGGCTCACATCACTACCTTGTCCAACAATAACCAAACCCATGGGGTAGAAGATGCAGGCAGAGCAGTGGTACTCAAGCAGGAAAGGAGCTGTTCTACTGCCGAGTTCTCTGGGTGGTGTGCCACTGGCTGCCAGCCAACCTAGCCAATTGATAGGGATGTTGGGATTTACCAATGGCAGATTCTGTGATGGTTCCTGGGAGGAAGAGGGGAGCCCCAGGCAAGTTTCCCCACAGCCCTAGGCAAGTTTCTCCAATGGTTAACTACTCTCTCTGTTAAAACGCACCTAATTTCTAGTGCAATTCTAGTCTGAGTTATCTAGCTACAGCTTTGAGCCAATGAAAAACTGGTGCCAACTACTGCAATAGTAAGAAGCAGTAATAAACAAAAGTAGTTTTAGAACAAACCCTATGCCTGTGTTAATTATTGGTATCGATCCTCCCATAGATTTTTATGGTAAAGACTTCAGCAGTTACAGGTCCCTTCAAAAAGTATATTAATCAAACATCACTAGTGCAGTTCAGAAGTCAATAGCTATGGGATAAGAATAGAACATTCTGTAGAGAAATGATTGCACTGTTGTTTCCCAGATTTTTGTTTCAAGTGCCCCATGAGATCATAGGAGTCTCATCAATGCAGTATCCGTGTTGGCTTCTCTCAGTTCCTGCAGGGAGTCCCACATAAGTGTTAATATATTTGCTCTTTCTGCATGTCCTTTTATACATGCGAATTCTAGAGCAACTGCCTTTAAAACATCAGGAGAATTTTAGCAGATACTACAGTGTCGTAATCTCAAATGTGTTTATAATTTCAATAAACTGGCACTACCTTTCAGACTCCTCAAAAATTCTATATTGCCCGTGTTAACTTTCATGTACAATATTTACCCACAACCTTTTTAATGCTAGGGTACAAAAGAAACAGCAGCTACTGCTTTCAATAACATCTGCCCATCATCATATTTTCAGCATGGCACAGTCCAGAAAAAACAAATGAAACCCCAAGAGTCATGTTTTACATCACAATCATACTATTGATCAGGAGACCAACTGAGAGTTATTGAGTTGAGTGTAAAAATATTTTAAAAACTGAGGATATGCCTTCAATCCATGTTTTGTTAGTTTATTTAATATGTGTAGTTTATTTCTACTTCTTAGCACACTACGTTTGGTAGTGTACTTTGTAAAAGCAATTTAGTCTTAACAACTGGAGACCCTACTCTGGCTCTCTGCTGTTTTGCAACACACATATTGTTTCACACAGGTCATAAACCAAATAAGAAGTTCAGAGATTGATGTATCATCAATAATCATTCATCTCATGGATGTTGCATTTAGCAATGGAGCAGAGAATTGTAGCAGATTTTCTAGAGAGTCTTTCCTTCCTTCCAAACACTTGAATATTTATACATCCAAATGTCTAGTTATAATTTACTGAGGCATTCATTGCTTATATAAGTACAGGCTTAGCCTGCAGCAAAAACAATGACTAATAGCTGTGATGGTACATTCCAATTAATCACTACGAAGTACAAATATACTTATTGCTTGGTACTGTACTTAGGTGCCAGTTAAGTCAGATGGGAAATTTTAACAACACATGTTACCAGGAGGAAAAGGACATTTTGTGATGCCTGCAGTATCAATTTGTAGTTATACCATCAAGGACAATTTGCTTTTCTGTATAGATCAATAACACAACCTGCTTTTTTAGGATCATCTTCCAGACCAGCGTGTGGAGAGCTGAAACCATGGCTGAAGGACTGGGATGCAAGGACTCTGGATTCTATTCCCATTCCTGGGATAGACTACCTAGCTAGGAAACACTACCTAGCTAGAGAGTGTCTCAGCCTACCCATCAGTAGGCCCATTTTCATGTCCGTAGACCAGCAGGGTTGAACCTAGCCTGCAAAACATGTGTTTGAGAGAGTGCTAGTCATACAAATGCTTGGCTTAAATACCGCACACATTTATAGAAAGCTAAACCCTGGCAGGGTGCTGACAGGCAATGAAAGAGTGAACTGCAAGTCTAATTACACCCCAAAGTAGTTACAGCTCTGTATCACTTCCAGGTTATTGTTAATGAAGCACTCGCATAGAAGGTTAGAGTTGGAAGAGACCTCAGGAGGCCATCTAGTCCAATCCCCTGCTCAAAGCAGGACCAACCCCAACTAAATCATCCCAGCCAGGGCTTTGTCAAGCTGGTCCTTAAAAACTTCTAAGGATAGAGATTCCACCACCTCCCTAGGTAACCCATTCCAGTGCTTCACCACCCTCCTAGTGAAACAGTGTTTCCTAATATCCAACCTAGACCTCCCCCACTGCAAATTGAGACCATTGCTCCTTGTTTTGTCGTCTGCCACCACTTGGACATAGAGAACAAACTCCAGTCAAAATCCATAATTCAAAGATAAGAGAAATGCAATAACTTGGATCCATCTGTGTAGGCTTAAGGTAACATAAGGCATTGAGCAATTAAAAAATTCAAAAGATTCACAAAAACATTCTCAGGACACAGGGTCAGGATTAATATATTGCTTTGAAAGGGCATGTGAACCTTGGAAGTAGCATATGTATCACTGGGTTTATGACGCCAAGGGGCCTTTTTATTGAGCTACCAAAGCAATTCCATACAACAGCCTCAGTACATCCTTCCATTAGTCTAGCTGGTGTAAACAGTCTTACAGACATTTTGTGGGATTTGTCATTTTTTGTTTAACATCTACTGTATGAGCTGGAATGTGTTGAGTTCAAGGTAATGCTCAGCCACTTTTAACCTAAATTCCCTCCTGTTTAGGTGTTTGAGCAGGAAGCAGAGAGAACAGAAATAGCTACTCATTCCAAAAAAGCCATCTTTGTTCATTAAAACGCATGTTGTCTTACTCTCTTCCTGAATATATTATGCTAAATCTGAATATAAATGAGAAATGTATAAATAGAATTGGGCATAAACTGACATTAGACTGGTAATTTTTTTTTTTTTGCGGGGGAGGGGAAGGAAGGGGGAAGTTGTTGTTAAAGGAGTTAAAGTCTAACATCTGTTTTTAATTCTACCAACTTATTTTTCTGTTTATACCTACAGGCTTTCAAGACATAATTCAACACTGCTAATTAAAGCTGACAAGTTTTGTTCATTGTGATGCTTTCTTATGTCCCTGCAAGCCACTTACTCATGTCACTGTTGTCATTGGAGGTGACAGCTTCTTGATGGAGGGGTGACATGAGGCTAGAGAGCTGCCAGGAGGGATTGGGAACGTTTCACCTTGTTCCCTGTCAGGAAAAAAAAGTGATGGATGCTAGTTACCATTGCGCTGTCCTCAAGCCTTCATCTCCAGTCTGGGTCTGAGTCCAGTGATTTCCTACCACAGCTGAAAACACAAATCCGTGGTGGTGGTTCTGAACACAGTCACTGAAATGCTACTACAGCATCTAGTCAATGGGAAGTCACCATTTATATATGAAATATACAAACACACTACACACACTTTCAAGTTCCACAGCAGTAAGAGCGCCGCTGGATACCCTAAGGAAAGTTGCAACTTGCGGCTCGGTAAAAAAGCATGAAGCTGATTCAGTGGAGTAGCTTGACCCATGTCCAAACACATATGTATTTGTGGGATCGTGTCCTGGCATAATTGAAGTAAAAAGACATACCCATTGCTTTGTTCCATGGGGTAAGAGGAACAACACTGACTGCTTCAATGTTTATTACTCCACATTCCAACTTCCATCTTGATGGCTTCTCTTGGATCCTTATACTAGTACCACCTAGCTCTTATAGAAAGCTTTTCATCACTACATCTCAAAGTACTTTACCGAGGTGGTAAACATTAATATCCCGATCTTATAAATGGGGAAACTGAGGCACGGAAAAATGAAATGACTTGTCCAAGGTCACCCAGCAGGATAGTAGCCAAACCAGAAACCGAACAAGGCCTCCTGAGTCCAAGTCCAGTACTCTGTCTACTAAGCCAAGCATGCTTTCCCCACCCCCCATCACTGTTTGTGGCAAGGGACTGCATGCTGTGACTGGTGTGCTGAGCGCAGACAGACCTATGGAGAGGGCTGACCAATTACTATGTTGGTTTTTTTTCATTCCTTGTGCCTATACAAGACAGAAACTCTCAGAGGAGCTCATCAGTGCGTGGCTGAAAATGAATAAGGAAACATGCTTGTAAGAATAGTAGTAAAGTTCTTTGGGACATGCCTTTCATTATATGCATGTACAGCCCTGAGCTACAATGGGGCCTGGATCCCTGGCTGGGGCCTCTGGGCCTCACCCAGATAAATAACAACAATAGTCTTCACAACCTAACAGTCTTATCAGATTTTTCAGTGTTAGCAGTCCTATACCTAAGGATATGATAGTAAAAATTATCTACTACATCATTTGTCCAATTTCCAGTGCAAAGCAGATTTTAAGCTCTATACAAGATGGCCAAATGATTTATTTTCTCAAGAATAAGATCAACTTTCCAAGAAAGTTTGCATTAAGGTTATAGCAAACTACTTAAAATTTGTCACATCAACTTGATTACGGCCATCCTAAAAATTATATTCGATCCAACAGAACTCTAAACCTTTAGGGTACTCTGCACAACTCATTTTCTCATGGGTTTTCGATGAGGATGGGAATTAAAGATTTTTGGATGGTTAGCATGGAGATTGCGACCAAATATTATTTGGGGGCAAGTAATGTTTTAATCTGAGTGATTTAGTAGGGACAATGGTGTATTTTACCCATGAGGGCGCTGTTAATTTTCTATTTTGAATATTAAAGAAAGAGCAGTGGGATACATGCTTTAACAATGATTAAATAGATAAAATAATATGAAAGTGACTGCTAATTTGAATCCCTACTTTTAAGATGCAACTTTATTTGTATAAAGACCACAGTTTTATAGCTCAATGCACAAAAATATTGTGACAGATATGCAAATCTGATTTTTCAGGCAGGAAAGGTGAAATGCCTATATATGAAAAGTTGATGTGTGATCTTTGAAAGGAGCCTACAGCAGGTTTCTGTCATCTTTCTTTCTTTCTTTGGCTCGATAAGCTGATCAGTAGCTAGAGGAAAGTTCCAATTTTATCTGGGGTGGGGGGGAGAAGAGTGCTGTTCCCAGAGAGCAGATCGTCCCAGGTTCGACCAAAAGAGTTCACCTTTTCTTTGCTGGAGAACATTTAGTGCTTCTCAGAAAAAGGGCACATGAATTGTTTAGAGCACAGTGCAACCTGAACAAAAGGATTGCTAAAACTCCCCCTGTAATATGTTGCACAATCATAGAAACAAGTATCTTTACCCATATTAATGGCACACCTTTTGATAACAAAGTTTATATCACAGCTAGGTGACATTTTTCAGATGAATAATTTATTTGCTGAAAAATGTAGTTTCAGGATGACTGAAACGATTCATGAATTCGGGTTAAATTCAGCACGTAGTTTCAGCCCAAAGATGAGAAAAAAAAGGAGAAAAAAAAAGTCTAAATGAAATGTTTCAACTTAGTTTCAAAAACGACATTTCATTTCAAAATATAGCTCGATTTTTAAAAATGAGTAATATTCCCCTAAAATGAAATTAAAATTAAATGGGGGAAAAAAAATTCCCAAAACATTTTTTTTTTCAGATTTTGTGGTTTGGCCCCCAAACTGAACCATCAGTTAGTCACTCAATTCTAGACATAAACGTGTAATTACTGATGTGGTTTGCTCACAACAGCATCACATCCAACCCATGACGTGGTCAATTTCCTATTAATACGACAGCAAGATGATTTTGTATTTGTCTCCTGCTTTCTCCCTTCACCGTTTCTAGTACTGGTGCCGCTTTTCCATAGTTACCGAGCCGAAGGGTAAAGTTATTTTTGCAGCTGCCACTTCTTTCTTCTCCTGAAAATGAAAAAGAAAAGCTCCCTCCTCTTTCTTTTCTTCCTCACACTGATAGCCTGATTTTTGTACAGCCTTCTGTGGCCCCAGGACTAAGAGATGTCATTACCTATTAACGTGACATTCCTTAGGTCCACAGGCTAAAATTATACGATGCCTGTTTTAAAAAAAAAAGTATATTACTCTGCCATTTTTAGATGCTGAGAGGCTCTGAATTATTCTTTCACAATAAAAGTTTTAGTGCCACTGTAAAAGCCTTACTTTTCTTTTAAGGACTGTCAATTATCAAAAGATTTTTCTTTGTGGCTCTTCTATTTTATTCTCTCTACTCCCGCCCTGCTAGTGCAGCTCAGGACAAATCTAACCAGCCCAGCAGGCAAAGCCAACTAATGGAAGCCTATGTGATGAGCTCACAGCGAAAGTACACGAAGAGCTATTGCCCATTGGCTAGGGAGCAGGAGGGCGCTCTCCAACTGTCCTCAGAGCAGATGCATGTCACCTTACGCGACAGCCAGTCCAAATGAACATAGCATGATGAGTGGCTTTCCTTAAAGCGTAACCTCAGGAACAGTAGTACAATGCACTGCAAATGGACAGCATGGTGTTTTGAAGACAAATCACAGATAGAACTGCTGTGATCAGAGTCATGCAGCTTTTGTGTTACTGCCCATTAATACAAAATTGTTAGGGCTGAAGTAAAATCCCTCAAAGAGCAGATATCTGTCTTAAAGATTTAAAATACATCAAATTTACTGTAACTGGAACATGGCTTTTTAAAAAACTATTCAATCTACAGCTAGCAACAGAAAACCAGCAAAGTGCATTTTTGTTCTGGCAATGCTTCAGGGATGTGATTGCTCTTCATTTCCTTCTTAAATGTTGAGTTGTCTCATTTAAATGCAGCTTGTATAGTACCCATGCTCACTTCTGGATCACTAAGAAATGGGTCCGATTTGAAAATGTCAGGATCTGGTTAGCAATTCAAATGACCACAGTGGTAATTACGCCTTTTCATGTTCCGGCATGTTGCACTGCATCAAAACTGACACAAATGCCTGGTTTTATAATATCACAGTGTGGAAATAAATGTCCAAAACGATATGAAAATGTACTAGTAAGAGATTAATAACTGTTCTTCTTGGAAGAAAGATGGCTCTTTTCAACCACTATATATATATATATATTTTTTTTTTTAAAACCCTCTCTGATAGCATCTCTCCTTGAGGGGAACTGAATTATATTATCACTCACAAGGCATAATCATTTCTGTCAGCATCAGTCAGAATATTTGAAAGAAGAAGAAGAGGGAGGGGGAGGGAGAGAAGAGAGTAAAATAGTGCAATCCTATAAATAAGTCCAGAGAGATATTACTTGAAGGTTCCCCTCAGCATTTTGTTCCCTCTCCCCACCCAGTAGAGGAAAATATATTTCAAATGTTTTATTTTGATCGTAAAGTGGAGGAATTATGTGGATAGGGAGCAATGCACTGTGCTATACACCCACAGCACCAATGTTTCCATTTGAAATACAGGTCTGTAGCAATATGGGTAAAGGATATGTTTTTGACGGGGGGAGGAGGGAGGAAGCCTTTTGAAACCTAATTCATCTATTCAAGTGTGTGTCTTAAAAAAAACCCACACAAACTTACAAAACAAACAAACAAACAAAGTGTCCTTGGTGATCTTTTGTACAGCGGCTTGGAAAGCCAAGTCATAACCAACGTTCCAGGTTACCTCCCAGTTACAGGATGATCTATTTTGGTATGGGGAGCTGTCTGTAAAAAAAAGAAAAGTCTTAAGGGTGGGAGGGACCGGATAGTTCCATTCCGGTTTGGTTCCCCATTGTACTACCCAAGGTAGGCACGCTCCAGGCAGAAACAAAGTCTCAGGGAAATAAGAGCAAACAATTCATGACATTTTTGTTATTCAGATGTACAGGGCCAAGTTCTGGCCTTTCAAGTGCCCCTGTATGCTCTCTCTGCAGCATCCCCATCGCCCTCCAGGTGCAAGAGGGACTTTCCAGGGGCAGAGGGCCAGTGGAACAGCTCTATGCTACCCCCTTCACAGAGCTTGTTGTAGCAGTGTGCCTGCGGAAGCACTGGGTTGTGTCAATTTTGTGCTGCGGGACAGCTCCATAGGAACCTCTTGCAGCACAATAAGTCAGACCAGCCCCCGCGGTAGCTCTGACTTGCACCCAGGCCGTTCCATTGATCTCCTGAGCCTGAGACACGCAAAATTAGCACACAAAATAAGTGCAAGGCGCATTTCTTTGGTCTGCCCTTATCTAACACAAACACATAGCGACACGAGTAGCTTCTGTAGATCAAGTCCCTTGCACACACCAGGAGCTCCTCGCTCCGTTCTTTCCCGCGAGCTTCCTGTGTGCCACCCTCCCATCCCCCTTTATTCCCAGGTATTCCCAGCAGCCCCTCCCCTAACTTAGGGGCTGGTGTGCCCACCCATTCCTCCCTATATCATGTGCACTGTCCATCCCCATTCCCTCCATGCCAGGATTTCCCATTCTTCCCCCTCACCATGACAGGGTCTCTGTCTCCCCCCGCCCCATTACCTTCCTCTTCCCGCCACCATTTTTATCTCTTTTCTTTCGGTCTGAGAGGTAAGTCAGGGCTTGTGTACACTTAAAATGCTGCAGCTGCATCGCTGTAGCACGTCAGTGAAGACGCTACCTACACCAACGGGAGGGGTGCTCCCATTGGCCTAAGTACTCCACCTCCCCAAGAGACGGCAGGTAGGTCAATAAGAGAATTCTCCCATCAACCTAGCACGATCTACACTGAGGAAGAAGGGGTAGGTTGCATCGCTCAGGGGTGTGGATTTATCACACTCATGAGCGACGTACTTATACCATGTCAACATTTTTCATCTGTATTGAGAGGATGCACTGAGCTAAAATGGGTAGGTGGTCTTATGCTGGAAGGTGTTCATGGCTGCTATCAACGGGTTCATTGGCCTGTGGACATTTATAGAGGTGGCTCCAACTGGTGAGTCTGCTAACCGGATAGGTTCTTTGTGCCCCCATTTTCCCCTTCTGGTTTTCCAATATTCACCAGAGTCAAAGGGGTTGTATATATTGATGCCTAGACCATTCCCTGACATTTTTTAATTCATCAGATGTGGTGTCGAAAAGTTATCACCTTACAGACAAACTGTTGAGTTGAATGTCCCACCTCACTTTGCACCATCAATTATCCACATAAAAAAAAATTTAAATCAACACACTCTCCACTACACACACTTCTCTCCCCAGATAGAGGAGGAGAGAACAAACCTGTGACAGATATTAGCCACATAGCTTCATGCACTACTGGAAGATACTAGTGTGATGGGCCCAGTACAAGAACCTGTATAGAATGAAATAGCTCTCAGCTCAGACGCAGGCCCAGAATTGGAGCATATATTGCAGTTCACTCCAGGGGTTAAGGCCCAGGAATACCGTTTTCTATTCTCATCTCTGACTTGTCATATCTCCTCAGTTTTCCATCTGTAAAGTGGGAGAAATGACACTTTCCCACCTTAGCAATGCACTTAGAGTACAATAAAAGAGGGACGCATTACTCTCCCACAGAATCCCAAAGCATTTTTGCAAACTACATAAGATTAACACCATACATGAAATGCAACTACCTCCAAAGCCGGCTGTGGTAACCAACAGGTTGCACGGTATGCTGCAGGAAGGAGATATGGATATTTGGGACAAGGTGGCCATGTGCAAATCATCACTTATATGGCAAGTGCATTAAGAAATTATATGTTCATACACAGCACTCAGGAACCCTGTTTTTAAGGCTCTAGACAGACGTCCCACACCTAGCAAACTGCAAGGTGTTTAGCTGGCCTCTCCTATTAGCAATCAGCCCTGCCCAGACTGCTGAGTCAACCCTGCAAAGATACCAGGAGTCCATATATACACTTCCAAAACGCTGCAAGTGATCAAAAATTTCACCAGACATATTATGGAAAGAGAGTTATGAAGTACCAGGCCTCTGATGCTCGTACAGTCAATCAGAGGTGGAAGACAGTAATTCAGTACCTTTTTAATGTGCTAGAATTATCTACACATACACGGGGCTGCCCAGAGGATTCAGGGGGCCTGGAGCAAAGCGGGGGAGCTGCGGCGCTTTTACTCACCCGGCGGCAGTCCAGGTCTTCGGCGGCATTTCGGCAGCGGGGGTCCCTTCAGTCGCTCCGCGTCTTCAGCAGCACTGAAGGACCCACCGCCAAAATGCTGCCGAAGACCCGGACCACCGCCAGGCCAGGGCTCGCGGGGCCCCTGCGGGCCCAGGGCCTGGGACAAATTGCCCCACTTGCCCCCCCTCTGGGCGGCTCTGCACATACATACAGAAGCCTTCATCCCAAATCTTAACTGAAAATCCCTGAGATCCATCTTTTCTCTTCTGTTTCAAAGGCAACCACTTGTCAAAGGCAGATGCAGCTAGCTGATAAGCTGCATACTTGGATTCAGGGCAGCATGTGGCCCTTGTATGGCAATAAGCAGCAATGAGACTACAACAGTAAATAAATACCTTAATTAGAAGGAGAGAAGCTAAAGAAAGGCTTTGCAGGGTCTTGCAGACATAACTAGCTCAATGAAATTATCTAGTGAAGACAATAGGCACTTTTGTCAGATGAAAAGTGTGTGCATGCACATGCAGGCCCTCTACACTAATGCACACTGATGTCATGGTGGAAAGCTATGAACTTCCACTATAGCAGCTGTTCAACAGACTTCAGCATACTGTAGCCCCTAATAAATAGTGTACATTAATGTGTCAGCCAGGAGCATTGTGGGATTTCACGGGGAAGGCTAGCTGAACAACTGCACTGCAACACCTCAGGCTCCTGACCGCACTACCACTGAAATGGTTGTACTCGGATGTTCAGAAATGGTGTGCGCACACAAGCAAAGGGAATGCTTGTGAAATGCTTGGTGCACGTCTGTATTAGAATACCAAGTGTTCCGCAAACATCCCAGGTGGTAATGAAAAGCCAAAGCCTTCTCGTGTAGACACAATGCTAGAAAGCAACTGGAATCGATTTGGGTGAGACCAGTAGGAACAGTAACGTAGAGAGCAGCGGCTGTGAATTCTGGATGGAGCTCATTGCTAGTACTGTGAGGATGATGTGCCATATCAGCAGGTTATAGACCACATTTAGTTTTTGCCACCTAATAACCCTTTCCAAGAGCATGCATATCTGTAAACATAATTATTTGATAATCAAGTACCCCACACACAGAAGAGGCCCCGAAGAAGAGTTCCAGGCACTGTACAAACACATACTAAGACATGGTCCTTGTCCTCAAGGGCTTACAAACTAAAAATGTTGTATCCTTTATTTCTGTGCCTGTCAACTCATTTCTTAGCCAGCAAGAAAATAATCAACTCCCAGAGTCCAAGCCTTCCTCACTGCCTGAAAGCCATGACAATAAGAAGAAATAATATGTACACAGTGAGTGCCGTTGAGGCTCCCAAAGTAATTTATAAATATTTCTTTATTTAGATCACTTGGGGGGGGGGGGGAATCAGTTGTTAAAAGTAAGCCAGACTCAACCTTCACTATAATTATGTTATTTCCCAATAGCCCTGTGAACGAGGTAAGTTTTACAAAGAGTTTTCACGACCAGCTGCTACCTTTGTAGCTACCACCAGCCTCAGGAGAAAGAGGACAAGAATCAAGACAGAAGGTCACGGCTCCAGTCTAGCAATTCATAATACTAAAGACCCACTAAGACAATCCTTGCATATCTCAGCAACACAATAATGTCTTGCTATGAAAACTTCTCAACTGTATCTCTTAGGCTTTACCTTTTTGGTTGTATATAAAAATTTATTTATGGACTCAAGGAAATTAATAAATTAACAACAATCAGTGCATTCCCAACCAGCAGGAGCGGTGCCAGGGTTTTTGCTGCCCTAGGCGGGGTCCTTCCGCACTCCCGGTCTTCAGGGCACTTCAGCGGCGGGTCCCGGAGCGTGGAAGGACCCCCCGCCGCAGAATTGCCACCAAGGGCAGCAAAATGCCGCCCCCCAAATCCTGCCACCTTAGGCGACTGCCTAGGTCGCCTAAATGGAAGCGCCGGCCCTGCCAACCAGAAAACAATAGTCACTTATTGGCAATCCACATCTCCCACAACTTGTCAGCAGGGATTCCTCCTGCACAGCATTTATTCATTGAACTATTCATGGCTATGATTTGGTAATGTATTGACTGACAAAACAATGCTCAAACCTATAAACCAAAAAATGGCTACAAGGAGAGTAGATGTCTGAATAGGTACAAACATCGACATAGGACATGGTTATTTGGAGCATTTATTGTCCTGATTGCATGGAAAATGAAGCAGAAGAACTCAGAGATACCTGGAATGCATTTCTGAAAGGAATACATTGCGGGGGCAGAGGGGAACCTCAGATTTATTCTCGAAAACAATGGAGAGAAAACTGCCCTTATCTCGTACATTCATTTTAAACTTAAATAGATGCTGGAAACCTGCATTCTCTTTGGCTGTTTCCATGGAGAGGTGGGAATTATTTAAATATGCAATTATTTCTCATAAAATTAAGTATTAAAAGGCACAAATCCTCCTGAAATCATAAAACAAAAGGGGAATGTCCATTATAATTTACTCGGCGGTTATTTATTTATTTACTTTTGTTAGGACCTGAACTGTCACAATGAGATCCATAAACATTTTCTTTGCCTATTCCAAGTCCTCATAAAAAGGTAGATTAAACATGAAGAGGCACACCAGAATATAAGGATCAATTCCCTGGTAACACTTGCCTCAAATCATGGCCTGGTTTCTTTGCAGACAATCTTCTGAAAGTTCTACTTTAGAGAGGGCACAGAAGAAGAGATGTAGAAAAACCAAAGCCATTAGGAATTAGACTCAATATCTGAGACTTCGCTTTTAAATGGATTATTTCAAACAAGTATTAAAATTAAATTGCCTTAAAAGCACATTCAAATAGGTATGAGAGTGAGCATTGCAAAGGGGGTTTGATACTGCTCAGAAATTGTTGTTAAAGGTCTGATTCTGACGTCACTTGCACCAGTCCCCAACCTTTGTCAATGCACTGACTTTGCTGGACTGTTGATGCTGTAAATTCAGACGGTCATTTCCAATGGGCGCAATATTCTTCACTTCCGACCCTAAGCTGTTGTTTTGCATATTGTCACACACACATTGCTAAAGGAAAGCCGTGTCCCCATGCAAGAGGTGGTTGGAAAGAGAGAGACAGGAGAGTTTGTAACAAGCCTCGTGGCCTTTCCAGTTTTTATAACCCTAAACAAAGCCAGTCATTAGGTGGGATTTAGATTTAGACAAACAAATGTGATTTTGCTTGTTTGAGTAGAAAGGGAAACGAACACTTGGCTTACGAGAGCCTCTTCTGCATATTCTTATGGAGCCAAATTCAAAGGTCCTTAATTCAGGCAAACGCCCGCAGAAATCAACGGGAGTTTGCTTGAGTAAGGACCCTCACACGGTACCTGAGTTCAGCAAGTGCTGCTGGCATACAAAGAATTTGTAAAATAATCCCTGAAGAGCTCCAACTGGCAAAAATTAGAAGTAGTAGTTAAGGCTCTGATTTAAAAAAAAAAATCTGAATAAGAGACATTTCTATCAAAGGGAGAGAGATGCTCAGGCTTAGATTATACGCGCCATGGGGAAGAGGCCATTTTTTGTTCTGTGTTTGTACAGCCCCTAGCACAATGGGATCCTGGTCCACAACTGGGCCTCCTAGATGCTACCACAATACAAATAAAACAATAATAATAAAGGTCAACGGGAAAACTGGGCTCCCAATGGACGAACACATTTTAATAGTTTACAAGTATAAGAAATGTATGTGCCTGACAATAGTGCAATCAAATCTGAATTCAATTTTTTAAAAGGTACAGAGAGTCTGAGCATGTCTTTGACTGATTAAAATTACACCTATGTTACTGAGATCACAAGCCCCCTTTGAACATTAGCAAATATGGGCTCAGGTCACTTCATCAAGCAAAATAATGAATGTATGAGTTCAAAAGTCATGCAACAATAAATTGGTTTAATTAACGTATTCCTAGATTTACAGTCTCATTTGAATTTTGCAAGACCCATTGTTGTTCTCTTCAGTGATAAGTCTACACAGACAAAATACGCAGCGCTTTTGAGCCCATCAACATTAGATTTCTGTTCAAGTATTAAACAGGCTGAAATATTTTATCTTGTGAAAACGTCTTTCTTTTAAGTACCAGGAATTACTCTAATTTTAAAATAATGAAAAGTACATTTGAAATTCAGACAAACAAGGAAAATTATGGATTTTTATCAACATTCCGGACACTTATCATTAGGAAAGCTGCATCGCCAAGATTTATTTGTTTGTTTTTTATCTGGATTATTATGAATCCCTTCCCAGACAATATGAAAGCAAGACAGAGTCAGACCAACTGGATTCTAATTCCAGATTATTCAAGTTATTTTATTAAGCAAGTCACAACCTCTCTGTCTCAATTTTCTCATATGTGATAGGATAAAATAAATTATGTGCTTGATGCAGGAATTACTGGGGAAGTTCTTTGGTCTGTGCACAACCTAGAAGGTTATGACAATGGTGATGGCCTTAAAAATATATCCATCTACAAGAAATAACACCTAACAGACATGGGGTGCTGTGAAGCCTTGGCTAAGGTGTTCTATGTGAAGTAGTTTAATTATCATTAGTATTGTGCAAGCATCTCCACTTTTCTATACAGCTCCCTTCCACAGCCTCTGCTCCCTTCCTTTAGACAGAAGGATTCTACCCGCACCACCCTTTCAATCTCTAGTTCTTGCACTGCATCCTCCTTGTAAAAAAAAGCACCACATTGTGCATACAAACTAGTAGTATAATGAAATACTAAGAGTCTTGATTTTTAAAGCGGCACTTTAGAAACTCGAACGTGGTACATTTCACTTTGTTGCTACTAACCTGTGTACAGACGCATCTAAATTCCTAGCACTGGGCCTGTCCCAGGAAAAACAGTGGGGATATGGCACCAACTTTGATAGGAATAGGAGTGGCAATTTCCTGGCTGGAAGCCTGACTGGCTTTTTTTCAGGAGGGATTTATGGCAACAGAAACTTAGGTCTGATGCAGCATGCTCAGGAAGGAGTTAGCTCTGGTGGCCTATCCATCTTAGGTCTTTCTAATTAGAATTGGTTGACATTTTTGAAATAGATTTCTTTTTTCTATTGAAAAGCAGTCTTTTTTCCAAAAAAAAAAAATTTTTCAAAAAAAAAAGGGGGACTCACCAAAAATGTCCATTTTCCCACTAAATTTTCAGTCTTTCCAACATAACTGAAATGAAAAACGTAGTGTTTTCTGTTTTCTAATTTCCACTTTTAGTCCTGGGCCCACACACACTTCTTTTTTCTGAGACCACATGGAGGAGAAATGACAAGGCAGGAGAAAGGAGAAAAAAGGAAATTGGAGGGAAAAGGAAATAAAAGGAGAGAAGGGCGGGGGGGGGGGGGGGGAAAAAAAAAAACAAAATTGAAACCAAAAATGGTCAATACAATGTTTCACAAAAACGTGGAGTAAATGAAAAACTGAAATACCATTGGGATTCTTCAGGTGCTTATAGTTAAGCACCTACCAAAGAACTCTGCTGAATTGGGACTTTAGAGTGCAGTTATCAGAGCAGGCCGTGCCATCGTGTCATACTCAATGAGTCTAAAACTGACAATCCACTGGCTGGGACAGTGCCATGTCACAAGGCTTATCCTTCTGCTGGAATTGAGTAATAGCTCCAGACAAAACGGATGGAGTGGGCACATCAATCCAGCAGAATTTCTGCACTGCATATTATGCTCTATCACAATAGACTTTTCTGTTTTACAGGGTCTGTATCTCAATCTCTCATGGTTTTTTTGTTTTGTTTTTTTCCAGAACCCTTTTTGTAAACATGCCATGGGGAATTTGAACCAAATTCTTCACAAGTAGTCACGTATGATGAAAGGCTGTTTCATAATGCACACTCTCAAGGGGACTGAATTAAGGATGCACAGTCAGCGTTCATTCTAGCATTTCTTATTTTGAGACGACTCGATTTGCAGCCTTTTAATCTGTTTTAATCCCGAATGTTGTATTTCCTAATATTCTATGGTTTAGTTTGTTGATGAGAAGAACCTTAAGTAACGTTAAACAACTTTTTTTTTGTTTGCGTATATATAAATTAGTTAGATGTATTGAAAATAAAGCTCAGAAGACAGCACTGGACAGGAATTCGAGAGCGCTAGGGTCTATCCCAGCTCTGCCACAGAATCCCTGTGTGACCTTGCGCTAGTCACTTAGGCTAGGTCTACACTACGGGGGGGGTCGACCTAAGATACGCAACTTCAGCTACGTGAATAGCGTAGCTGAAGTTGCCTATTTTAGGTCGACTTACCTGGCTGTAGGGACAACGGCGAGTCGACCGCTGCCGCTCCGCCGTCGACTCCGCTTCCGCCTCTTGCCGCGGTGGATTTCCGGAGTCGACGGCAGAGCGATCAGGGATCGATTTTATCGCGTCTTCACTAGACGCGATAAGTCGATCCCCAATAGATCGATTGCTACCCGCCGATCCAGCGGGTAGTGAAGACGTGCCCTCAGTCTCCCTGTGCCTCAGTTTCCCATCTGTCAAGTATGGATAATTTTATTTCCTTTCTCCCACCTGGTGTCTCAGCTATTTAGATTGTCTCTTTACTGGCTGTCTCTTTACTATGTCTTTGCACTGTGTATAGCACAGTGGATCCCTTATCTCAGTCACAGCCTCCAAGCACTACCATTATAATAAATAAATAGATAATGCGGGAGAATGGACCCCTGTCCTCTCTGCAAAGCATACATGTCCTTGATCAGACATGTCTCATGGGATTAGTGCCTCTCTGAACAAACCTAACAGCTAATCACTCAACATGCTCCTACTCTATCACATGACCATCAGCAATTTTTTTTAGCATATTGGCACTAACAAACTCCGAAAATAATCTCCTTATGTCACAAAGTAAAAGCCTCATTTTACCAGACACTGATCTGATTACTGCATAAATACAGCTAATCAATGTAATTACACATTTAAGAGTGCATGCTGTGGCTCCACAGATCAGCACAGATAATATTTCCTTATGTGCCAGCTGTGTTTCACACTTGCTAGGCTACAGTTTTTCCTATAGTTATTTCCTGCTTTAAAAAATTGTTTTTAATTTCTCTTTTAAATTTAAATTATTTAAGAAGGAATGAGCTAATTGTCAATTTACCATACAAAATAAAATATGGTCATTTACTCATTAGCTTCTGACTAGATATTTTTGTGATTAAACATAAGCCTGCCAGAGGATCCTACTTGCAGGAATGCTAATCAGATTTTTTAAAATGCCACAATCACTAATTTAGCTACAATTTGACCACTAAACATTGGAGTCACTTCCACTGAGATCCTTTTAAAGCTACAAAAGTGGAACGTTCATTGTAATGTGCTTTCCCCTCTGAAACCCTGCAGCAAACTAATTTTTAGCTAAAACTTTCCTTCCAGCAACATGTTGTTTTGGAGCTAGGGGCTTCAAAGATAATCCCATTTTCAGATGGAGGATCAATGACAGACATTCTCCTGCATGTAGGTTCACCATCTCCAGGCAGAAAACCACTTTGACATTTCTGGCTGGGTATCCTGCCCTCAACAAATGCATTTGATGCACATACAGAGCTTTTTGGCTGCTTACTTCCAAAGCCATCTGTCAGGATGGCATACAGCCTGCTTACTAGGGTGGCGTGCCAGCTTTACTAGGGCAAAGATGCCAACCATAGGTGGTTTTAAATGTACAGCCTGCATAATTCATTCATTACTACCTCATCTTTAAGAAGTTCCTCCTCGATGACAACACCGAGCATAGGCACTTATCCACAGGAACTTAACTGCAGGAGCAGACCAGTGGTCCAGTTAGTCCTGTATCGGATTCCTGGCAATGGCCAGTGCCACATGGTTCAAAGGAAGGTACAAGTTAAACTGCATTAAAGCTCTGGGTGTATATTCTCATTCAGAATTAAAGTGGCTTTAATTTGGTTTAGTTCAATTCACAGATAAAAAAAAATTAAGGCCACTTTAATTCTGAATAAGCGTGCTCACCCAGGGCTTGAATGCAATTTAATTGATCCACTTAAAATTTACATCTTCAGTTAATTCAGATTAACTTTCCTGAATGACCCTGTGTAGACACACCCTAACATAGTTCTTCTATATAACAATAAATATGGATGTTCTGATTATCCATCTAGATGTCTAATCCTTCTACAAGTTTGTTTGTTGTTGGGTTTTTTAAATACCACAAAAATGTATTCCCTTGTCTCAGTTTTCTTTCTTTTTTTTTTGATGCCCCATGACACTATACCTGCCTCACACCCATTGATGTCTAATGTGCAAAACCAAATTCCATTAAAAACATATTGCAGATTACAGAAAAGAATTAGACGGTGTGCGCAGACCCTCAAAATTGAAGGGCATCCACTAATTGGAGCAGCGAGCAACGTTGTGCAGTGAATTAATAAACTAGCCTTTTAATTCTGTATACGAGGACAATCTGACAGATAGTCTCAATGCCACAAAAGTAAATTTGTGCTAAAATTAGTCCCATGGCAAATGATAGGTACATGGCACAGGTCCATTCACAAAATGTTAAAAAGCAAAGATGGAGGAGCACAGTCAGACATGGACCTTTCGCTATGGTGGTGAGAGCCAGCCAAGCTCAAATCAACAGGACTGGCCCTTTTGGTGGAGCTTAGGAGAGAATAGATATTGCACATACTGTATATTGGGTTGCATAACTTGTATGACATAAAGGCACAGGGATGCCAAATTTCAAATGACTTCAGTTTCAAAATATATCTTTTCCAGTCCTAAATTAAGGTTTCCACCCTATTGGGGCAAATGGAATTGCCCTTTTCTTGCAATGCTCATACCCAAAATTTCCTATTTTTTACCCATTCTTCCCCACATGTTCTTCTTTCCTGTTCTCACCATACCCTCCCTTTCCCCATCTGCTTACCTATTTAAGTCCTGGATCCTCTACAGCCAGGAATCTTAGCTCTACATGCCTGCAGTTGGCAAGCCAGCTACAGAGAGCCACAAAATGAATTCTTCTTTCACTATCATGGTAACTTGCATCCACAAAGACAGTCTCTCAATCAGTATAACCAGCATTGATGTCGATGAAGCTATACCGATTATGGGCAAGATCCTTAGCCGATGTCAATGGAGATATGCAGATTTACATAGCACTGGAAGGAATATCTTGGCTCATCTGCCTTCTGTTATCACCTACCACCAGCTGACGATCTTCTGTATCAGAGAAAAGTGAGGATATGTATTATGTGTGATCACAGCAGCTAAAGCCTGGAGTCAGAAGATCAAGTTAAACGCACTTAGATTATTAGTCCTTGGATCATATTTAGGCTCTACAGCAACCCCTACATGCAGAATTCAGATTTTTGTGTGTGTGTTTCATGAGCTCATGCAGTAATGCCTCTTATTCTGTTCCTCACTCTGTCTTTTCAAACATTAACTACACAGACGTTTCAGCGGAAACAGACCCTCTCATAAATTATTTTGATCATTAAGATTATTAATGAAGATGTTAAATAGTATTAGTCTTAAAACGGATCTATTTTAGGGTTTCGTACTGCTGTCCATCATTGTATTAGCTGACCACTTTCCACGTGATCCCTGCTATAGCCTAACAGAGAGTTTCCCAATCACTTCTTATATTGCTGTATTACCACACTGATTAGTCTGTTAGTTTAAAACCCACGTGATGTGAACAAGCCAATTTGTATTATTTTTCAAGTAAGGTTCTGCAAGGTATCAACTGCTTCACTAAAATTCAACTTCTTCTACCTCATTTTCTCCATCCACTAGTTTGTAATTCCATTAACAAAACAATCAGGATCATACCCTGACTTCGAGGAATACCTTACCAAGACCTTGCTGAAAATAGACAAGAAACAACCCCATCAACAAATTAGCTGGTCCTACCAGGGTAGCCAGTGCAAAGACACTACGAAATTCTGGGCTTGCCTGGTGCTATTCTGTAGAAGAATATTGCTCCTCTATGTTGCTCAGCTCTTTCCACACAGGAACAATAGCCTCTCAGCTGGATGCAACCCGGTGTATAGTATCAGGTACCATGAGACCGACCCAACGTAGCCTGGCTGCCGGTCTGGCCCATCATCTACCTGACATCAGGCGACAAGTCACCTTGCAGAATCTGCTCCTTACGGTGCAAGACATGCCAAAACACCACCTCAGCTCAAGGTACCCCATTTGGACAATTCCGCTAAGGACCCTCAATAATCACCTCAAGGCGGTGTACTATGTGGGAAGAACAAGCTTCAAACATAGCCAATGCTTATCTTGTGACAGAGTCAACAATCTAGTCCCCCCCAGTTTTGACCTTCCACACAAAGCCCAGTTGCATCAGATGCGAAGCCATCAGATGTGCTGCTAATGACGGGTGGGGCCTTCATGATGCCCCACATTGCCCACGTCCAGCTAGAAGACATAGGCCACATACTTGCATGTGCCACCAATTGGCAACAGCTGCCTGGTTCCCTCATGGGCGTGTGTGAAGTCCCTCCCTCCGTTATTGAATGGTTAAGACACTTCGACTAACATGCTTGATTTGACTGACTATGTAGATGCAATCTCTCTCGCCCCACTCTAGTTATTTAGAAAAAAAATCTTAATATTTGCTGCATTATATTATTAGGGACAAAACGTAGAGTTACCAGTTTGCAATTTCAAGGATCATGTCTTCCTTTCTGAAAATTAAATAGGACATTTGATTATTCCAATTCAGAGAAGCGCTTAACCACATGCTTAAAACCTTTCCGATTCAGGACAGCATTTCAGCTACTGCTTAAATTTAAGCTCAGACTGAAGGGCCCCCCTGAACACAGGTGCTTTTCCTCAGTCACTGTCACAGTCAATCCACTGGTAAAATTCCCTTAATACCATAGAATGTCCTCATCCAGACGGACTAACTGGTACATATTCTTCATCTTTTTCAACAATTCTCTTACTTGCTTTTAGCAATAGATATTTTTACAGGATCTCTCAGTAACTGTGGATCCTTCTTTCAGAGAACATGTGGAAAAAACAAAAAGATATTTTGGCAAATTCAAAACCTTCTCTTTCATTCCACTGGGTCTTTCATTTAATTACAATTGTTTATTGTGTTCTGGAAAAAGAGGTGCATTTGTGATTTATCCTCCACCGAACGTTCTAGTTTTCTCTAAGAAATACCCCTTAAAGAAAGAATTTAAACCTTAAGGACAGAAAATAAACATTAAAAATTCAACAACCAGAAACTTGAAAAATGTCTCAAATTACCAACCAGACAAAAAATAATCTCCTTAGGATATGAGTGCACACTTATTAGCACTACAGAATTTTATTCCCTCAAAAGCACAAAAATCCAATTCTCTAACCACCTGCTCCCAAGAGGTAAGAGATTCTACACCAAGTGTAACCATCTTTCATCTCATGTGATTGATAATCTTGTACACCATTTTGGAAACAGACACACTGGAGGTGCCTAGATAGTTGGATGATCTACCTATTTATGGTACTTATAAGGCTCCCATTAATGTACTATCTGAGCCTCTGACAATCTGTCACTATATTTATTACAGCTGGTTGCGAAAACTCCAATGAAATATTGTTTGCCAGAATTTGTCAACTCGCCAGAACCAAAACATTTAGTGGAGATAGCTAAATTTCAACCAGGTTCTGACAGAACCCAGGTGGGTTTCCAAACCTCTTTAGTTTCCGGCAAGCTTGTTTACCTGGCACCTTGCCCAACAGACAGCTGGGGAGCCGGGCCTTCTGGGGCCTACAGCTCCAGGGCAGCTCACCAACCAGACTGCCCTGGAACCAGGGTTCCATTCCCTTTCATTGCTAATTTCACAGTTTCTGAAGTATCAAAATCCTCTGTGAAATGCAATTGCCTTTCTCCATCCAGCTCTAGTATTGTGGAGGAAGGGTGATGCCATTATCACCATTTCACAGATATGGAACTGAAGCACAGAGACATGAAGTAACTTCCCCAATGTCCCACAGGAAGTCTGTGAACTGAGCCCAGGTCTCCAGAGGGAAAGGCTACCACTCAATCCACAGGACCTTATTTCCACTGACTTGGTTTTGACAGGCCCCAGGAAGCTCTGTTTGCAATAGGAATTAGATTCACCTATTTGGGACGGGAAACCACCTGATTCCAAGGCAGCATAAGACTTTGCAAAGCAATAGTTATAGATCTACAATCATGTTATCCAGTCCTACAGGATTAAGGAAAATAACAGACCAAAAACAAAAGAAGAAACATATTGCATCTTCTCGATACAGTGGTTATGTTTTGTGATGAGGGAGTTTATGTCAGATATAATAGAGTTGGAAATCAGATTTTAGTATCCTTTCAGCTGATAGCCTTTTAATAAGAGTGAATACTGTAAAAAGCAAACAACGCTGACCAGCAGAATTACCAGAAGAAAGCTTACACTGGCATGGCTGTTACAAACCATGCAGAAATAGGTCAAGCACATGCTCAAATACTATAGTGATGAGCAGGATATAAAGGCATAGACAGACAGAGAGGCTTGCAGCTAACCAGAAGAACAGGTTACCCCTCAGCTGTATGTCACAGCCTGTTATGGCAGTTTCAAAAGAAATAAAGACCAAAGAAAGTAATCAAGGCTTAAAGCTAGAAAGCAGAAATTATCACCATGTCATACAAAGATAGACATTAAACCGGGATATCCATTAGCTACAGAAAGGTGGGAAGAAAATAAGATCACTGATAGGAGGAGACATGGAGCCACAGCTGATCAAAAGGTTTAACAAAACTATTACTGAAGCCTGTGCTGAATCCACCACATAGAATTACAAAGCAAATGAGCCCTATTTGAAATGAATACATATGCTTGAAACAGCTTTGAAAACAAGGCAATGCCCAGAATATGGAGCCCATTGTAATGTAATATCGAGAGATAATAGCTATCTAAACAATGGAACCACAAATTCCTAGTAGGAGCAGAAATGTATATTTTATAAGATGAATCAGAGAATTCTTGCTGAATATATTCCCCTGATTACAGCTGTTGATTCTCTAGAACAGGAGTAAAGTTGCAGCGGACCTTTCTAAGACTGTTCAACATGGGATATGCTAGCTGGATATGGTCAGGAGAGCCTGCCCTACTGCACTTCTTAAATAGTCGTAGAAATGAACTGTACACAGCTTCATTCGGAGTGTGTGTGCAGCCATAACAGTGCTAAAAAATATACTCAGGTACCGTTCACACAATTGTCCCAGACATTCATCAATAGGGCTCAACTGGGAGGATTTTGACTCCGGCTTTTTAAAAACTGCCTCCAATTTCTATGGGCATTACAGTTTGCTCATTTTCTTCATAATTTAATCCTTTTGAATCAAATATGCTGGGTTGTCTCATGAAGTCTGAGTCCAAATAGGACTTGGTCAAGTTAACCCAATAGACAAGCTCTCTATAAAGGACAGCATTGAAAAATGTGAGCTTTATCATGAGACTGGAGTGCAGATACATTTGTTCTTGGATCCATTGTTTTGTAGTTAGTACTGATCATTTTAAATTCCTAAGGGGTTCATTATGCATACACACGAGATTTGCCTATGAAACTTCCATTAGCATTAATGAGAGTAACCCAGGAGATAATCCACCTCGGCTTTTACCTTTATTCAGTTCACATCCTGTCATTAAGACGATTCACATTTTCAGTCCTTTCTCTAAGGCAGTTCATAAGACAAAAGGCCAGTGATAACAACAATGAATGGATAACACCATACAAAGAAAGCGTTCATTCACATGTAACATCTTCCAGGACCACAGTTTCATTTAGACACCTCACTCTCTCCTATTCAGGACTTGAAATCTTTTACCTAATTATATCAGACCCCACTGGATACATTTGGTCTTGGAAATATCATTTCAATAATCATAAAAGCATTAAGGTATTAGCAGAAATAGCTTTAGAACCACCTTGCAGTACTGCAGGAAATAATTGCACATTAGTTAGACAAATATCAATTGTAAGAGACAGGTACGTTACTATAGAAATTACCCTCTTAGCAATAAAAGTCAAGCTTTTATACCTTCTAACTGGCAATAGTTCAGGCTCCTAATGTGTTTAAAGGGATTTCATTCAACTTAACTTTCCCAGAATTCTTAGCTACTTCAGTTTGGCGCAGAAGCTGTTCAGGCAGGTAGAAATCTGAGGCTTGTAATTGCTGTAGAGTCCATTAAGAGCGATCCGTGCACCTGGAAATATGACGTAACAACCTTAAGAATTACCAGCTTGTATGAAGTATTAGTACAGCAAACTGGCAGACCTACAGACTATAAGCAAATGGTCTTCAGAGCTTTGGTTCATAAAAGGTGACAACCATTTTACTAAAACGTCTCTCACACAACGTTATCTAAAATTGACTGAGAAAAATGTTGATAATTTTTTCAAGACACTGGTCTTACATTAGATCCAACACACATTCTGTGTTCAAGAGAAACTGAAGGAGCCAGATGGGATTAGAGATGGGTTCTACCTACAAAACGTATACCCATATCTGAACTTCAGAGCAGTCTGGATCTGTTCAGACAGTTCCAGTGTCTTACTTCAAATCATTTTTCAGGTAAAAGCCAATTGTGAAATATGGATCTAGAGTCCAACTGTGCTCCAAAAGCTCAGGTGCATTAGGATACAGAAAATCAGGAGCATTAAAATACACAAAAGTCAGGTCACATCCTTCTCTAGTTATGGATAGCTACCATGCTAACTTTGGTCAATTGAGTATTCTCGGTTCACTTCAAAAATCATTTCTCCAAACCTTATAAATGAGAGAAGCTGAGAAAGAAATAAGCTGGTTCCTTGGGCCTGTGTTCTGATGCTTGCCTGGTTTTGGCATAAGCCAAGTACTTTTAGAATTGTGTGGACAATTAATTTTTTGGTTCACTGGCAATTAAAAAAAAAAAGTTGGGGAAAAATGTTTCTTGGGGATCAAACTGAAAACCAAATGTGTCAAAATTTTCAGCCAATCAAAAAGTTAAAAAAAAATAATTTCGGGTTGAACAAAATCTTTTGCTTCAATACTAAGGCCTTGTCTACACTTACTGGGGGTTCGATGCATGGCGACCGATACATCAGCGGTTGATTTAGCAGGTCTAGTGAAGACCCGCTAAATCGACCGCATATCGCTCTCCCGTCGACTCCTATACCCCACCTGAACGAGAAGTGCAAGGGGAGTCGATGGGAGAGTGTCTCCAGTCGACATCACATAGTGTGGACCCCGCGGTAAGTAGATCTAAGTACATTGATTTCAGCTACGTTATTCACGTAGCTGAAGTTGCATAACTTAGATCGATCTCCCCCTGTAGTGTAGACAAGGACTAAGTCTTCCTAGTTATTTATGGCTAATGTAGAAAAATCCTATTTAAACAGGGACCACCAACTGCGAAAGAACACTTAAATACACTGAGTCACTGAACAGTGATTACATCAGAGCCTTTTCAGAGTTACGCATCAATTTAGTTCCAGCTTCTAACCCTCAAGAGCAAATTCTTCGTTTGCCATTTGGTAACTTAAAGTCCTCTACAATTAAATGACAGTGTAAATCCTTGAAAGATATATTTTTATATGAGCCGAGCGAGCCACCAGATTCAATCCAAGCAGAATAAATCATTAGCCTCTGCTATTTGCAAGAAGATAAATAAGGCCTTTAAATCCAAATCCCTGTCTATTTAGACAACGCGATGGTGAAACCCTCAGAGCTAATGAACAGACCCAGGGCATCTGCAGAGATGGTCCTGGAAGTCAGCAGATATCAATATATTTGCAGTTTTAAGCAGCAAATGTAACTGTTCCAGGAAGGCAAATTCCTGTTCCTTGCACACAATTAAGCTCCATTGAAGAAATTATTTGGATGGAACCCCCGTAGTGTTTACCTTCGCCAGCTCCAACAGGTCTGTTCCTTATCCTCCCTACCTTTGCCTCTCAAGAGTGCTCTCAAGGGATTTTCTGCTCTCTAGAGTGTAACGTGGTTTAGTTTTGTTAAAACAGAAAAAGTATTTCAGGCCTAGGTACTTGAACAGATTCCATTATAATTTTGTAAAGGAGAGCACAAGCCCAAAAGCCAGAAGATGTTCAAGGCTTGTGACAGAAACCCTTATGCTATGTTCCCTTTAGGGCTGATGCCACATTTAGTCTAACTCATGTTCAGACATTTCAGCACAGTCCAGTGCTTTAATGGTGTTAACATCTTTTCGTTATGAATAAAAGGAGACAACTATTGCATTGATCTACAAATATTTTGGGGGTTTGTAAGAGTCAAGATCTCCCAGGCTCAATGCCTTTCACCTGAAAAGCTGCTCACGGGGTAGCTGGAGTAAGACCATGAATGGCTTATAAGAGGGGGACCAAAGTTAAAATCCTGGGTTTAAACCACCAGAAACTATGGGGGAAGTTTGGATGAGAATGAGCTTCGCGGGGTCCAAACATGGATTGAACATTCATATGGATAACAAGAATACTCAGCATTACAACAGTAAGGAGAATCATCCTCATGCTGTAGGGCATAAATCAACCTCTAACCAATGGGAGTGAGGAACAAGTTCCCTGCAACTGCCTTCTGCAGAGTTTCTTACACCTTCCTGTGACGCATCTAGTACTGGCCACTGTTAGAGATGGGATAGTGGCCCAGACAGATTATGGATCCGAGCCAATGATAATTCTAACGTTCCTTTGAATCTGAATGCTGTGACCAACCTTGACTTTAATGACATGATGAATCAAAACTGGAGCTTTGGGAAAGTCAGACTCGGGATCCTAACTTCAGAGGAAGAAAAGAATGAGCAGCACTTCACAGGAGCTGCCTGACATCCGACAGGATCAGGTGCCATGCCTCTTGGACCCATTGCCACTTTTAACAACCTAGATTATTGTTTGGTTGTTTCCCTTCTTCTAATATGGCAATATGGATCCTTCATTTGCTTCCTTTGATTGATGCTATTATTTTCTGGAGAGAGACAGAAACCATGCAGTGCCTACAGATAGCGCTAAGCTTATTTAACATTTGGCACTTCACTCCCCAGTTACCTCTAGCTGGCAAACAGCTGTCCTTAGTGTTAGCTTCATGCAGTCAAGAAGTGGTCACTGGATTTAGACAGGGTCAGACGCCATTAAGGACTCTATGGATTTTAAAGACTATCATTCAGAGCACAATGACTGATTTAAGTTAGGTTTCAGAGTAGCAGCTGTGTTAATCTGTATCCACAAAAAGAACAGGAGTACTTGTGGCACTTAGAGACTAACAAATTTATTTGAGCATAAGCTTTCGTGGGCTACAGCCCACTTCATCAGATGCATGTAGTGGAAAATACAGAAGGTGTATATATATATATATATATATACACACACACACATACACACATACACATACATATACATATATACATACACACACACACACACAGAGAACATTGAACAATGGGTGTTACCATACACACTATAAGGAGAGTGATCAGTTAAGGTGAGCTTTTATCAGCAGGAGAGAAAAAGAACTGTTTGTAGTGGTAATGAAAATGGCCCATTTCCAGCAATTGACAAAGAGATATGAGGAACTGGGGGGGGGGGAGAAATAAACATGGGGAAATAGTTTTACTTTGTGTAATGGCCCATCCACTCCCAGTCTTTATTCAAGCCTAATTTAATGGTGTCCAATTTGCAAATTAATTCCAATTCAGCAGTCTCTTGTTGGAGTCTGTTTTTGAAGTTTTTTTGTTGTAATATTGCGACTTTTAGGTCTGTAATCAAGTGGCCAGGGAGATTGAAGTGTTCTCCAACTGGTTTTTGAATGTTATCATTCTTGACGTCTGATTTGTGTCTATTTATTCTTTTACGTAGAGACTGTCCGGTTTGGCCAATGTACATGGCAGAGGGGCATTGCTGGCACATGATGGCATATATCACATTGTTAGATGTGCAGGTGAACAAGCCTCTGATAGTGTGTCTGATGTGATTAGGTCCTATGATGGTGTCCCCTGAATAGATATGTGGACAGAGCTGGCAACGGGCTTTGTTGCAAGGATAGGTTCCTGGGTTAGTGTTTTTGTTGTGTGGTGTGGGGTTGCTGGTGAGTATTTGCTTCAGGTTTGGGGGCTGTCTGTAAGCAAGGATTGGCCTGTCTCCCAAGATCTGTGAGAATGATGGATCGTCCTTCAGGATAGGTTGTAGATCCTTGATGATGCGCTGGAGAGGTTTTAGTGGGGGGCTGAAGGTGACGGCTAGTGGTGTTCTGTTACTTTCTTTGTTGGGCCTGTCCTGTAGTAGGTGACTTCTGGGTACTCTTCTGGCTCTGTCAATCTGTTTTTTCACTTCAGCAGGTGGGTATTGTAGTTGTAAGAATGCTTGATAGAGACAAACACCTACAAGATCTCTATCAAATTGATATTAAAGAGCTGCCTTCAGCAGGTAATGAAGACAACAGAATATTAAATGCTAATAAAATATCAAACTGCCTGGAAAAAAATGGAAATGGTACTTCCTAAGATACTTGAAGAAATGGAGGGACATGGAAACAAACTGGAAAGAGATCTGGAGGATGGGTTATTTTCAAGTTCCTTCTATAGTGTCATGACAGCTTGAAAAGCCAACCAGAGTGTAGCAGGCTTATTCCTTACTGCCCTGTTTATCTTTGCCATGGGAGACATTTATGGCACAACAATTCAAAATGTGTGTTGCTTTTTCTGTGCCACGAGTTGCCAGCTAAGCTGTTTTCCCCCATAGATGCAATGTATTGGTTTCCAGCCTTATAACACTGAAGGCCCAATCCTGCATCCCCTGTTCTTATGATTTAACCTTTACTCAAATCAGTAGTTCCAGTAACCTTAATATCAGAATCCGAAGTGGAGATTACACACACACACACACACACACACACACACACACACAAGAGTCATGCTTACCACCAGCACATGGTGTTGCATGGAAATAATAATGGCAGATCAAAGGCAATTTCCCAGCGGTAATAGATTCTCCTTTTTTAGTGAGTCAGCTTGTTTAACAGTCATGCTATTTTGTTACAGTTTTTATTCAGTACTAAGTATTTATTGGACTAAATGCTGGATAATTTGTTGCAATTTGATTTTTAAAACAGTGATACAGGGCCTAATGTTGCCATTCTTGTTATTTAAAAAAACACTTCTTTCATTTGACAACAAAGTTTCTTGACTTTTACGAATTCACAATTTGCTCCTAATTCCTTGGACAACATACACAGAGTTCTCTACTTGCCTGAAATAAGGAAACATCTGCTAAAGTTTAGGCGCAGCTGGTCAATGAAGTAGTACAATAGTAGAATAGTCAATAGTTAAATCTCTCTCTGCAATCAATAAAAATTCTATAAAGGTTTTGTGGAACAGAGGGAAGTATTTGCCCAAGTTCAAAGAGGTTTGTACAGAAAGCACTGACAACTTTGCAGTCATTACAGCTCCCAGGGATTGTATGTGTATGTGTCAAGGTGTTAGACTGGTGTCTTAATCAAATTCCCAGCATGGGCACTGCATTCTGTTTATTTAAAGTTGTTTCAGCTGAATAATTTAGTTCTCCCATCACAAGCCCAAAAATCCTTTGTTCTGTAGCATTCTTCATACAGCAAGGCTTCTACATTTCCTATCTGGAGGTGACTGTATTCCGTTGGTGAGCAAAACGGTCCTCTCAGGTAAGTCTGTTAAACACTTTGGGAATCCTTCTGTATGAAGGGGTCTATATGACTTTATATGGCAGCAGAAATTTTTAATTTATATAGATCAAAGCTATTCTCACAGTCTTGCTACCAGAAGAGCATTCCTTCTACAACTACTCCACATGAAAGTAGCACAGCTCATATTTTTGGAGCTGGAATACAGTACCCTTTAGCCTTACTTTTCTCTGGTCTCTATGTGGCTAATCTACATTTTTCTTTGTCTTTAAATGAGAAAGCCAGTCACAAGAACATCTGTACCCTGATCTATAGATTATGGGGTGACCATTAGGTCATTTATCTGTGCCACAGTTCATAGGCCTCAAGACTTATGCTAACTACTGAACCTAATGCCTATAGGTTCCTTTCATTACTGCTGAATACAAAGACAGAACGTAATGAAGGAAAGGCAGTGACTATAACAAAGGCAAGCTAGCCCTATGGGCTACCCATCTACAAATTCTCTATTTTTTCACTAGCAGAATGAAGCTCTGGCTACATATATTTTGTGATTGGTGTTGCTGTTAAAAATGACACAATCTGCTTAGCTGGACAAGTTACTCTTATTCATCTGTCCTATAGTAGTCCAAGCAACCAAAAACAGAGCAGAGAAAACATAGGGACCTCCAACAGGTTTCTTTGGATCCTGAAACTTACACCTATCAACATAATTTTATTTAAAGGGCAAGGATATAACATGTGAAAAATAGGTTTCAGAGTGGTAGCCGTGTTAGTCTGTATCAGCAAAAAGAACGAGGAGTCCTTGCGGCACCTTAGAGACTAACACATTTATTTGGGCAAAAGCTTTCATGGGCTAAAACCCACTTCATCGGTTTGCATTCAGAATTCACTAGTCTTCAGAATGCTTCATCTTGCAACTTCAAGATTTGCTATATTTTGTACATCCCCAAGCACATTTCACCACTTGAATAATAATACATTGTGGCATTTTTTAAAAAAAAGCTAAATATAAATTACTGAAACATCATTTAAGGACTGGTCAGGTGATTACTAGAGAGGCATTAAAGCACATACAGTACTAAAAACTATACCCTTGGCCAGAAAAATGGCCAACAATTTAGGTGAGTTCTGGCTCATAATTCTTGAATTCAAGTTCAGAGTTGAGCACACCAAATTTCTGAAGAACCACATAGTCCTTCCCAAGGAGGAAATTGAACAGAACTATTCCTATTGAATTCAGTGGATTTTGGCTCAAGCCCTACGTGCAGGCAAACATTAACAGGAGTAACATTTCCAACCAGCGTAATGGTCCCTCTATTTAAGTCAATTAGACAGGCCATCTGTCTTTCTTCTCCTAGCTTTTAAATCTAAGCCATAAGGAATATTAAGGAATGTTTATGCCATTTTCCTGTATTTCAGAGGAAATCAGCCCTGTGGCTCTGGGAAAAGGGGTACAATTTGTGATTTGTCCACCCTAGAACATTTTAATGATCTCTAAGAGATCTTAAAGGAGCAGTGTAGGCCCTAAGACGTAGAGAAAATAAATTTTAATATTTCTGCAACCAGGAGCTTGTAAAGCCTTTCAAGTAGCTAAGCAAAAAAAACTTTGCATATAAGTGAACATTTATTAGCACTACAAAATTTTACTCCCTCAAAACACAAACTGAGTGGGCAAAAAAAAAACCAACAAATCCCTGTATTCATCTGTTCCTTAAACCGATAAGAGAAATTCCACACAAAGTTTAAGAACCTTTCATCTCATGATACAGATATACTTCCATGCTATTCTGTCTAACTGAAAATGTATTGATACTAGAGTTGGCTAGACCGTTTAATGATCGGTCTATGTATGGTACTGGTATGGCCCCATTAACATGGTGCTTAAGCGCTTCCCATATTTTTTAATGTATTTATCTTTGCAATCCCCCTAAGAGGTAGGCCAATGCCATTATCCCCATTTACAGATGGGAACTGAGGCACAGTGAGATTATGTGACTTGCCCAAGGTCAACAAGGAAGTCTGTGAAAGAGCAGGAGATAAAACACAGGTCTAACAAATCAGTCTAGCCCTTGCAGCCTCCTTTCTCACTAACAAGTACAACCAAAAGGCAGAAGGCCCTTGGGACTCACAAGAGATGCAACACGTCCAGAAATGTACGAAGCAGTAACATGGCTGTACTCAGAATACTAACTATTTGGCGTCATTGAAAAGCCCCTCCCGTTCCATACGTTGGCAGCTATCCAGTTTCTTCAGAGTATTCCTGAGTTTTCTCACAGAGAAAAGGACATGGTCTTGTGTGATAAATGGGAATGTAATGCCTTAGAGAAAGAAACCACTCCATTAAATTCTCTGTGCTTCAGATAAAAATATATATATTTACTTTGAAAGGAAAGCTTGTCCAGTGTTTCGGGCCTAGCCAGGGACTTAGGAGATCCAGGATCAATTCCCTGCTCCACCACAAACTTCCTGTGTGACCTTGAGCAAGTGACTTAGGGAACAGAGATGCAGAGAGTCTCTCTGTAAAATGGGGATAATAGTACTTTTCCACCTCACAGGGGTTCTGGGAAGATAACTACCTTAAAGACTCTGAGGTGCTCACATACTATGATAACAGGGACCATATAAATACCTTTGCTACATATGTATCTGAAGTGTAGTTTTATTTCCCTACCTAAAAGCTCACCTGGTACGTTTTTGACAAAACCAAGGTGTCGTCAAATGCAGATGTTTGTTTTTGTCCTCATGACAGATGGCTGAAAGTAAATGTCTACATTTAATCAGACAGAGTTCACCGCGTATATATCTAAGCCAGATTCTCAGCTTTATTTGTTCTCTGCAGGATGCAGCTGAGTGAAGGTGGCTCATACCACCAACCCCAGGTGTTGAAAAATCATAAACTGGCCCTTTTCCTCCCCCATAAATCATGAGATTTTTGAAAAATAATATAATTTTGGCTTCTTCATATTTATCATTTGGGTTTTAAACCTTCAGTGTGCACTTAAGTCATAAGATTTTGTCTCTGCAACCATGATGCCTAGAAACTATTTTTTTTAATGAAAGTTGAGATTCTCATGTGTTCAACATGAACCCAATAGAAGGGTCTTTAAAGCAAATAAACACCAAATATGGTTAGAATTTCAATGAAATCACAAAAGCAGACAATACTGAAAAAAGCCAATTGTTGCTCCATGATTTTGGGGCCAGATCCACATAAGTCTCAGCCCTGGCAATATTTAGAGCAGCAACTGGGGCTACTTCAAAGAATGCTGGCTGGTTTTCTTCCCCAAGGGGGGCATTATGACAGCACGTAACAGCTGGAATATAATTGCACAAAGCTGGTCAGAATGCTGAAATATGTTGTTCTGCCAAAGCTGAAACATTTTGCAAAGACAATTGCTTTCAACTAGATTTTTGTTGCAATGGTTTTTTTGAGGTCCAGAGCTCTCTGGTCGTGAAGTGAAAACCTGAGCTTTTCTAACCCAAGACTGCCATTTTGACACACCTTTTATTTGTAGAAATGTTTGAAAGGTTGCAGTTTTATTCCAAGGTAGAAAAAAAAATTGAAACCCTGAGAACTTCACAAATGGAATTGTCGTCCTCCAGACAGCGGTCACGGCAACCATCCAGACCCATCCCATCTCTGAGACCTCCTACACTAATGGTTGCATGAGGACGTGCTAAAGGAACCAGTCATGCCAGCCTCGCCGATGCAAGGAGAATCCCCAGCTGAGGAAATGACTAATGCAAAGGGACCAGAAGCCCAAAAGACAATCTGCCCTTATGTATTTCAAGTGCATTTTCTCTCCTTGACTTTCAGGTTGATTGTGAAAGGGCCCAGTCCCTGGTTTTGTTTATTTTTTCCTTTAGTTGGGTCAAAGGAAACTGTCCCTTTCACAAATAACCTGCCCCCTGTACAGCATGTGTTTGTGACAGCAGCCACTAACCAGAACAGTCAAGTGACTTTTAAAAGACTTTGATGGATATTCCATCCTCAAAAGGATGCTGGACCAGATCAATGGACGCCAACTGAGATCATTATGTATGACTTACCTTGCCCGTTTCCTTCCCTTTCTGCCTTTGAGGCTCTTTTAGAACACAGAATGTCTTTCTGGGGAATTTCATTTAATATCTTGGCAGCATACTCAATTCCTCCTGTCAGATCCTTGAGGCAGTCCTATAAATAAAGGGCAGAATGCTTTATTACTGGAGTCAGCAAACGAATTGTGCACAATGATGTCCTTACTCATACTACAATATTATTAAAATGTGCAGAGAGTTTGTGGGTAGGAGGAGGGGAATTTAGCCATTGCAGTGTAATGCCTTTGGTTTCCACTCCTTTGTATACAATGTACGTATACATTTTGTATTTTAAAGCCTACTACACAATGAACCTCATCCTCTAATTACTTTCTGTCATGAAGGCCCACATTTTAAAAGAGACTCCTGAATAAACCTTTGCACATCATTTGTTTTGCATTTCACCCTGCACGTAATGATAGGATTGAAGACTGGAGGGTTCTATTTGCCAACAGTGTGCTTTAAGTTCTGTCAGATGCAGGTTCTGCTTATGTTAGGGCAGGCAGCGCTGTCTAGTGATTAGAGCATACAACTTGGGGCCAAGGCTCTGGAGTTCCATGCCCAGTTGCCACTCACTCACTGTGCTACCTTGAGGTAGTCACATAAGGACCCGAGGCAAAGACCACAGAAGTCAATAGGCCCTGATTGTGTCACCTTTACTTGTGACTAATAGAAGCCCAACACCTCAGCAGTCACATTAAAATTAAAAGGAACCAGTCACAGAACAAGTTCGCACTCAACAAGAGACAGAATGGCAGAGTCAGGCCATTAAAATGCCTGTGGCTTAGTTTATCATCGGTAAAATATTTGAAATATTGGCCTGAAAAGGAGTCTTCAGACTTCATACTACTTACCAGTTTTACAGAGCCACTGATTCATGGATTATTTACAAACAAACAGTGTTGACAAACATCCATGATTTTATCATGATCCTCATGACATTTACAGCCCGACTCCTGGAGTCACGTGATTACGTAAGAATCTTGGTTTTCATTTTTAAGAAGTTTCTAGTCCTCATGGTTGTGGGAAAGACTCATAAGATGAGAGAAAGAATGAACCACATGTGGCAGATGTTAGTCACATTGCTTAATGCACTACTGGAAGGTGTTCAAACACTATGGCAAAGGGAGCAGTATAAAAACCTCTGTGGAATAGAATCACCTATCTTTTATGTTCCTCCCATGCTCCCACTCATAGCTACTAGGCTACGCTTCCAACCCCCTCTTGGTCTGTCCACGACGCGTGCATCCCTTTGAGGTCTCATGCCTCTCTCTAGGGGTGAAATCACACAATTTTCCCATTCTCAGACAAGGTGTTGGAATGTCCCCTGTGTATTCACCTGTCATCACCTCAGCAGGTCTGACTCACGTCCAGACCCTGCAAGTCTGTGCCCTCTGGTAGTGGTAGTTAGCAATCAACCAACCAAAATATCACTTATTTAGAACAAAAGCATTTCACCCCTGAGTGATGTAAATGAGCCAACCTAATTCTCTAGTGTAGACCAGTCTTTAGATTCTTACAGAGCATTAATACAATCAGCTCAATTTCTGGCACAACTCAGACTGTCTCACAAACATTAACAAACTCTTCCTCACAAAAGCCACTGTGAGGTAGGAAGTATCACTATCACCATTTTATAGATGAGGCGCTGATGCACAAAGAGATTAAGTGACTTAAGGACAGTCTCCCATAAGAAACCAGGAATGGAACCTCATTCTCCAGAGTGCTAGCCCGTCCCCTCCCCCACAAGATATCCTTTTTCTCTGGCTCGTGGGCCATAAGTATGCTGATGTTGCTTGACAGGTAATGAGCCAATGCTGAACTTATTTTCAGTAGAATTAATTCAAATCAGAAAACTAAATTAAATAAATGAGATATTTACATTAAAATGTTAAATATAACTTGGAAGCCTCTGATAAATCTATAGAGAATACATGATCAGTAGCGGCTTATTTATGTGCAATACATTTTCAAAGGCAAAAATGTGAGCACTATGTACAGTTCAACATTTTTCCCTGGGCAAGCTATCTGCACATCTCCCCAACAACATCTCAAAAGCGACTATTTTCCTGGGGTGAAAAAAAAACATTTAAGAAACCTATTTCAAATACTTCATGTTTACCCAAGGCATATGAAACTTTGGCCAGACATTATGCCCAAACAGCAATACTACAGAGCAAGTGCTCACCAGCAATCATCTTGAGCCTCTTCTGGGAGAGACGAGGAGGGCATGAGCATTGGGAGAGAGGGGGCTAGTCGCTAAGCTGAAATGAGTCCAATGAGGTTTTACTCTCTGCTCCTGGGAAGTGAGCGGAGATTGCCAAATGCCATTTTTTAATGAAACATCAACAAAGTTTTTAAACTACAGTGCAGTCTTCTAGAATGGCCCGTAATGCCATTGTGACAGAAAATACTCGCCAGGGAATGAGTTACTGCTACTTGACTAGGTACAGTCAGATAGAAATTCAGTCTGCAATAGATTTTACCCTTTGCCCCCTATTTTCTCAGTCTCTCATTCTTCCTGCTCTAGGAAGTGACCTGCACACACAGAGAGGCTTACATGTTCCCCTACTAGAAAAAACTCCTCTGTTTCCTTTCCAGAAATTGTTAAACTGATGCCTTCTGACAGTCAGTTTTATGAGAGAAAAATACGGGCCAAGCGGCAATAAACCCCTCATAGCTGGACAGCAATATCTATATTCCTGAAGGTGGAATTTGGTAAGGACTAGTTTGATTAATTGCTTGATACCTTTCTCAGGGTGAAAGAAGGGCTGCGTACTGGTATCGTGTCACTCTGTTTCTTCTGACTGTACTTCTGCTCAACAACCCAGCATTTGCAAGGTTATTATAAATTGATTACCGTGTCATTTAGCAGAGGAGAGGGGAGCAGTGGTTCAAAGGGATAGACCCTTCCCCCAACCATCCTGAACTTTGGACAGGGACAAAAATCAAGGCAACCCATCTCTATTTTTTATTTGGTATGGAAGAGGTTTATTATTTGCTACCGCTGCTCTTATGATGGGAACTCTGTCAGTACATGTCAGACTGCCTGTATGGTTCCAAATGGCCACATCTCTTCATAGAGCCACTCTGTATAAATGAAATTGTGCTTTACTTAAAAAGAAAATAAATGACCTGAACCGTCTCTGATTTTCATCAATATAACTTGGCTTCAGTGGAACTGCTCCTCTTTTATATGCAAGAGAAGACTCGAATGTACACTCTCTAAACAGCAAGGTCATTACCGACACAACAAAATGTCGGTGTGAATGTCCTTTTAGCCAACCATGTTGCACCTCCAGCAGCACAGTTTTCCTTCATCTTATGCAGCAAATCTGCCAGATGAATCATATTTCTCAAGTGAAAAACCACTGGCATTAAATCTGAAAGTGAGCTAGATTTGTCTTGTAGTAAAGAGAGAGAGCCTGGGGGCGGGTGTAAGACCTAAGGCCTGAACCAAAGTCAGCAAAAGGCAGAATATGAGCAACAAGGCAAGCCCTGTCATAAAGCAAATGGTTGCTTACAAATTCACTGTCTGGCACACAAGCTTGGCAAAAACACAGTTAGCATTGCTGAAACACAGGCACCCTGAAGTACTAGGTGCTGGATATTCATGTAAACACGCTCCTGGGAGATGGTACAGGAACACACAGATGCCAAGTAAGACAAAGATGGGAGGACAGTGAATGGGGATGTTTTGTTCAGACCAGCCAGAACAAGGTGTAGAGTTGGTAACTAACCAGGTCCGGAGTTTAATATGTAACTTGCTTATATCAATGGAGGGGCACCTTTGTCCAGCCCAGGGGGCAGCCGAAAGTCCCGCTGCTGACTGAGCTGAGTCCTTGCCACTGGGCACCTACGTGTTCGTGTACCTGTAGAGAGTCTATGGGACACTGGGACTGTGTCTTGAGGGCAATAAACCTGGCCAAGCGCCTCTGCCACCGAACTGAGTCTGTGGTCTTTCTGAGTCATCCTGCCGAGGTCTGCACAGAGCTGGGACGACACATGGAGAGAACACACATGCATGCCAACTGAGAAGTCTTACCAAATTTCTAAGTACAAACGCTTGCTCCTTACACCCTTTTTGCCTTCCTGCCCAGCCACATGGGCCAAGTCACAATCCTGCTGTCAATAACTAATTTGACCAGCACTAACTACTAGTTCTGAGCAGACTATTTCCCACGTGCATTTTTCAGTACCTGTATGCAGTAGCCGTACATTTACTCACCAGTATATTCCTCTCCTTCTTAAAGCACTTGCATGGTACAGAATGAACATTTTTAAAAATCACCTCCTCAGTTCATGTAACTCTGTATAGCTCTGTTGGGTCTGGCCCATTTTATTTGGGGGAGCACATTACCTTGTTCAACCCACTCAACCTTTCAATACATACTCTCATATTTAAGTTCTGTATTCTTAATATATGGCTTCCATAAGGCCTTCCGAAATTCCATATCACTCCAGTAGGTGGCATTTTATAGCTCAACCTTGCCAGCACCTAAGCACATGAGTAACCTTTACTCACATGAGCAATCCCATTGAAGCCAATGGGAGTACTAAGCATTACGGTCCAGACTTTTAAAGACATTTAGGAGCCAAAAGTTGCATAGAGAGGTCTAGTGAGATATTCTAGAGCCCCTAAATGCCAAGGCATTTCTGAGAATCCCACTATTTAACCAATAATAACTTAAGCATCTGCAGGATTAGGCCATATGAATGCTGGGATCATAAGTATTGCATGACTATTGTCTTAATATAAAAAGCAGCTGGCTTTCATTATTTCACATCAAGTAAAAACCAATATTATACATGGTTCCTAATTTTTACAAGCCACATATCAAACCTTTGTAGACTGAACTCATTTAAATGATTTGACCTGCGTCCATATTAGATGCACATATATTACATAACTCTGTGATAGGGAGGCAAAACTTGTGTTGTAATTTACAGGTAAAAGCAATATCTCTTGAATAGACATCAGTTGATGGTACGTGGAAACTTAATTTTCATGTGATCCTTGCAACAACTATAAGAACAGTAGTAAAGGTTTCAGACAAAACGAAGCTAGAGAATTTGACTCTTGTTAATTTGGTTGAAAAGGCCAAAAAACAAAATGCGCCAAGTTAATTAATAAATCTATGCCTATATCTTTCAACAGCAAAAGCAAGTAACATGCCTATAGACTCTGAGCAAATAAATTATTTCATTAATTACCTGGAAACACGCTCTCATGATTCCAGAATATATTACAATACTGAGGCTTCATTAGTAAGAATTAGTTTAACAATGTAGGGCCATTCAGATGCATTAACCAAGAAAGAAAATCCTTTAAATACAGTGAATATGCACGCGCGTGCACACACTCAGGTTCTTAGCTCTCTTTGGGATAGACATCAATGTCAAATTCAAGGCTTGAAAGTCATCGCTGTTGACAGGACACTACTGTGAGGAAACTCATGTATGCAGCAGTCCCACTGACACCATCAGGTGTTGTGTATGCATGTTCAGAGTCTAGATGTCAAGGTAAAACAGAAGCAGTAAACAGGGAATATACCAAAAAGAAAGGGGTGATAAAAGGAGGATTAGCCAACAAAAATATTAAAACATTGTTCTTTGTACTTTTGTTCTTGCTTCCAACTGCAAAGTTAAGCAGCCCTCCCCCCCCAAAAAAACCACCCCCCCCCACACACACCCATAAACACAAAACCAGATTCTATTTTGCAGTGGAGGAGGAGCTCTTCAGATCCTTAATTTTTTTTTAATAGACACTGCCATATACGTTACAGGAAATCTTTGCATTAAGGGTTTGCAGAACATTCCATGCAATGGGGTAAATCTGAGGCCCATATTTAGGTCAAATTTTATAGTACTAATTGGTCAAATTGTTCTAAAACAGAGCCTTTCTGCTCAAAGAAACACCATTTTTTGAGTGAACTATCCTCATTCCCACACTAAGATTGCCACATTTCAGTCAGCAGTAGGAATTTGAGTGGAAAAGGCTCCGTTTTCACTCTAAAATGGCCCTATCAACAGGGCAAATTTGACATTTCCACTTTCAAAATAGGATATATTTTTTAAGTTCTTCCTGGAAGAACATCAGTTTTCACAGATAATTGATCCTGTGGCTGCAGTGAAAGCTCCAGCGCCTCAGGGCTCTCGCATGTCTTTGATTTAAATTGCTCCAGCTCTTCATGCACTTTCACGGGGAAAAAACAGAGTACAGCTCAGTAAATAACTAGTGACCCTGGAAACTGCTCTGGGAGAGCTATTGGATGTACATGCCAAACGCTAAAAGGCTTCTTCTTTTCTTGTATAAAGATCTCCATGTACTAACCACCATTCCCCACATAGCAAGACATACTCTTTCCTCTCTTGTGCAAAACATATCTACACAGAAAGGAGGACAGTCTTGTGGTTGAGGCAATGGGCTGAGACTCAGGAGACCTGGATTCAATGCCCCACTCTGCCACAGGATCCCTGTGTGACTGTGGGTGTATCATTTACTCTCTCGGTGCCTTGGTTCCCCACCTGTAAAATGGGGGATAAATATACCTCTCCCTCTTCATCTTGTCTATTTGGATTGTAAGCTCTTCACGGGAGTTTCTTACTATGTGTTTGTACAGCACCTCACACAACAGGACTCTCATCTTTGTTGATACATCATGGACTATAAATACATACAGTAATACAAAATGCTCTTTGTTAAAAGAACATTATTTAGGATGCAAAATCAGTAGCTATGAAATGCCACATTTAACATTGCCCATGGAAGCACTATTGATATTCATTCAGTGCACAGGTGCACCAAGAGACCGAGGTTTTGGGGAGGAAAATAGCATGTGATCATGTCATTAAAGACTGTATCATAATGCATATGCCCTTTTTCTCTATTGAATTGCTAAGGCCTGCTGTAAATAATGGAAGCGTTAGAGAGTCTCAAAAAAGGTCACCTGGAAAGCATTAGGCAACTAAATATAGGGGTTGAGTACTAGATCTGAGCGGGGAATGGTTTTCCTGTCCCGTGAGAATTTTTGAGATTTCACAAAATTTTCCTGTCCCCAATTGGGACTAAAAGTTGAACACTAAGAAGTTTTAGCCAGGGCCGGCTCTAGGTTTTTTGCCGCCCAAAAAAAAAAAAAAAAGGGGGGGGGGGGGAGGGCCGCCGCTGAAAAAAAAAAAAAAAAAAAAAGGACCACCCCAAGCACATGCTTGGAACGCTGGTGCCTAGAGCCGGCCCTGGTTTTAGCCAACCCAAATCCTCCAAAAAATTCAGATCAGGTCAATCAAAATGTTTCGTTTCAATATATTGATGCATTAGATTTTGACTTTTAAAAAAAAAAAAAAAATCTATAAATTTACTTAAATTTAAGCAATGAAAAGTCATTCTGAACCAACTATAGAAAAGAACTTTTCATTCTGAGAATATCAAAACAAGACGTTCTGAAACATTCAAAAACTTGTTTTCAAAAAATTTTCAAAAAACGAGAAATTGATCAGAACTGACCTATTCCCATGAAGTTTTGGCGAACCAACATTTTCCAATGGAAAAATGTTTTGCTGAAAAACTCTCAACCGCCTTCAGTCCCTACCACCTCCCCCTATAATAAACATCAAGACATTGGGCTATCCTCTTGTGAAATGCAATGTGCTTATGTTCCATTGAGGATTCAAATCCTACGATCTCTGCAAACAGACTCTACTCTCCTGTCAAATTTAGTGATGTGTAAGTTTGGCTAATTCCCCCTTACCAAAACCACATTACCTGTAAGGGCCAGTGGGTAACCAGCTTGCGCTCCGCTACTCATTGAGGATGTAGACCATAGGAGGTCCCGCCTCAAGGAGTCTGACAGGCAGCAGCCTCATGGCTCTGATTGGCTCCCCGCCCAATATAAACCCAAGGGATGTTCCAAGAAGTGTCCAGGCAACCGTGTGAATCTCCTGTAAGTGCCATGATCATTCCTGTTCTTGAACTCCTGGCTTCGACCTCAGCTTGATTTGGACCTCACCTCCTGACCCGGACCCTGAAATCTGACTCAGACTCTGATCCTGGTTATCTACCCCAGCCTGGAACTAGACTATGAACTGCTCTGCTACACTCAGCCTCAGGTTTGACTTTGCTCTAACCATTGGTCCCAACTGCCCTTGTCAGGATTCTGACATTGTCGTCCCAGTGTTACGTATCACACCATAGATTATGGGAAACATCACTGTTGAAATTAACCTCCTACTGTAGACACATCTGCCCTTGTTTATGGGAATCCAAGCAGGTGTGAATACAATACTGGCTAAGCCCGTCCAGAGAACAATTGGTTGAATTATGGAGGTAAAACCTGATTCTGCCTGCATCTCAGGGCACTTTCAATTCCCCCTTTTCTAAAATTCACAAGGACCTTCATTAAAGAGATAAAGGTGCATTAAATCAAGGCAAAAATTAGAGCTTATTTTAAATATGCACTGGTTTACTAGAACCTTGTCATCTGCTCAGGTTCATTACGCTTGTGAGTCCCTTAATGATTTCAAAAGGTAATTCTCTGTTGCACTGCACACCAGTGTTGTTCAGAAATACTCAAGTTTTCCCGTGATGAAGTAAGCAAGTTGTCTGGAGAACTAATTAGTCTGACCTTCTGTGTGCCCAGTAATAAGAAATGGTCTCTCTTTTCATGTCAGGTCTCTGTTTTCGTGTCAGAGTCTGTCAATTAAAGCTCAGACTTTCTATTAATGTGCATTATCCTCAGGAATATTTACTACAAACAAAATCAATGTAAGTTATGCCCTACCCACCTTTTCTCAGACAACTAGATGATAGGGTTTTGCTTCTGTTGCTCTTGAGTGGATGGAAATGTCACGCTTCGAAATGCACACAGCATCTTTGAACACCGTCAGATCTAATACCTAAATCCAAATGTAAATTCAGAAGTTGTGTTTTGCTATAGCAAATTAGTGGAGATAGCAAAGGAGGTAACATTTTCACACCCTAAGAATCAATGGAATGTGAACTAAGCATCCAACTCAATAGGCAAACCCTTTTTTACAGTACCCCCAGGAATCCAGCACATTTCCTCTTATGTGTAATCCACAGATCCAAGACTGCTGAGTAATTGGTTTCTGATGGATCCTTGGGTGATGATAAAAACAGATTTACCACCTATAATAAATTCTTAAACAGTATGGATTTCTCATCCCCTAGATCTGTATGATCAGGATATCTTCTAAATGCCCCTTTAAGGCTGTTTAAAAGAACCCACATAGGGTAATAGTCATCAATGGTTTTAGCTCAGTTACCGGTTTATTAAGGTGATCTTTATTTCTGTCCAGTGGCGGATGAATGATTTTGCGGCCTCTAGGCCCTGAAATAATTGCCGCCCCTAGCCCCATATGAACTTGTTTTAGTTTTTTTACAAATTCGTTTGAACTAAAATGAATCTAAATATCATTAAAATAATTGAACATTTACAAGTTTTATTATAAATAAAATTACAAGTACAGCGGACTCTTGCTTGAACGCGGGTCTGTATAGCACGATTTTGCTTATAGTGTGGGACCACACATGGATCCAAAACCCTGCGTTCAAGCGGGGGTCGGTGTATATCAAATATTTATTTTATGTAGAAACTACTCTCATACTTTTAACGTAAGTAGTTACATTTGTTTACTCCTACACTTTTGAGCGGCAAACTTATTAATTAATTCTATATAATCCAGAGAAGTTGTTAGATCCTTTTCAATTGTCAGGAGAGAAAGGGAGTTTAATTTTTCTTCACTGAGATTAGCCCTCAAATAGTTTTTCACTCTTTTTAATGCTGAAAATGATCGTTCCGCTGAACAGTTTGTAGCAGGTGTGCCAACGAACATTCGGAAGGCAATATCAATATTTGGATATACTGAATGAATGTTTCGATTGCGAAGAAGGCTGCAATATCTTGAAATTGACTTCTTTTATTTTCAGGGATTTCGACACCTTCCAAATACGATCAAAAATGTAGACACTCATTCACGAATGAGTCTTCTAAATCTCCTTGTAGCATAGCTGTAATTTTTTAGCATGAACTATTATATCTGTTGTTGAAGTATTGGTAATATTAGAGAGAAACTGAAATCTGCCATAAATTTCTTGATACGTATTACTTCTGCGTTTTAATTCGGAGCATACAAGGTCTAGTATTGTTAAAAAGATGTCTACTTTAAATTTATCTCTACCACACATTTCCACTTCATCTTCGCATGTCTCATCAGATTGAAGTTTACGCTTTCTTTTTCTCCTTGTGTCAAATTCGTAGTCTTCAATTTCAGATTTTTCTTTGGCTTTCTCTTTGTACATTTTTTGTTAGAACACGCATTTTATCAATATATTGCCTTTTTGAGTTAGTAAAATCACTATCGATATTTTGTTTAATACCATGCGTTGATAAATACTCAATTGTAGCATCATTCAATATCCATTGGGCCGGGTCATCACTTATGATATTTCAATGTCAGACTTAATTTCTGATTGATGTGATTCGCAAATCTCTGCAGTATTGTCAAAGATATCCAGATCAACATGATTCCTGGTAGTCTCTGATATGCTAGTATTTAGAGCATTTTCTTCAACACTAACCACAGCCGGAATTTCTTCATTAGTTTCACTATGTACTTTAATCACATCAATATTTTCAATATCAACACCAATATTTTCCCTTTTTTTTAACCCCTCTGTGCCTCAGTTTCCCTGTCTGTAAAATGGGGAGAATGATATTGACTTCCTTGGTAAAAGTGCTTTGATATCTACAGATGAAAAAAACACTACAAGCTGCCATTAATATTGAAGAAATTCAGCACCTCCCAGCATAGCTTACAGTTTTGGCCCTCTGCAAACAAATACGTAAAACAATCTCCACTGAGCTAATGGGGGGGGGGAAATCCCCTTTTTTTTTTTTTTAAATAGTCCCATTATTTAAAAAAAAATAAAAGACAGAAGTTGGTGTAAGTTCCCAGTTCCTATCCTGATTTTCAAAAGAAAAACTAAGAGCTGACTCCCATCCTTTGATCTCTATGGCCTCATGACACCCAAATGCAGATGATGGTTGCTGAAGTCACATCATAGGCCATGCTGCCTATTAAAGAGTAGGACTAAGCCCTTAAGCAATATTCCTTCACTGATGTCAAGATCTAAAACCCTAGATTTCCTCTGCTTCCGCTCCTCCTCCCCGCCGCGCAAAAAAACCAAACCACTAGCTGGGAAAAAAAAGTCTGCTATTTTTATAATTAACTGGTAATATCTTAAACGAACTTGTGGCAAGGGCATCTGTCAGCAAAATACAAGCTTCTCCTCCACATGCGCTATCCACATCTAATCAGAACAGACAACCAAGATGTTTGGATGAGCATGCTGCTGGGTGACATGTGTTCGAAAGGCAGCCACATTCATGTGGTGCTGTGCAAGATAATGTGATAAAGAGTACAAGACAAGGTTTCTTCCAAAATATTAACAGGCTATTTTTTCCATTAAAAAACCCATTCGGAAGTCCTTTATTTGATCTAGAATTTTAAAAACGGGAAGGAGTTGAACACAACTCCCCACCACTTTAGCTGCAATAGAACAGCCTTGTTCCCTTGATATTTCTTTTAGTGCCATCAATTAAGTCTATTTCCCTGGTTTCCCTTTCATAGAAGAAAAGATCCCTGTAGCCATGTACCTACTACTTTCAGGGCCCAATTCTCCTCTAGAAACACGTTAGAAAAATGTTTTCAACAGACTGTTTTTATGTAAAGAAGGGAAATTAAACTCAAGGAAATATTCATTGAGCTGTTGTTCCCATTTTTTAGACTAGGTTGGTTCTCTTCTCCCATCAATTTTACACTAGCGCATAATCCACTGGATTCAGTGGAGTTACTCTTGATTTACATTGTTGTGGATAGAGAGTCACAAGCCCATTAGCTGTAATATGCTGAGCCAGCAAGCTTCTAAATAAGAAAAGCAGAAGAATTTAAAGTGCTCTATATGCTGCAGAGGGGGAAAAGTGCACTACCACCTAGTTTAAGTATTATTCATATTACAGTAGTATGTAATTATTCATATTACATATTGCCTTAAGATCAGGACCTCCATCGTGCTAGGTGCTGTACATACCAAGTGCAAGACAAATTCCCTTCTCTGAAGATGTACAATCTAAATAGACAAGACAAAGGGAATATTTTTGTCCCCATTTTACAGCTGGGAAACTGAGGTACGGAGATATAAAGTGACTAGCTCAAGGTCTCACCCAGAATCTGTGGCATAGCCAAGAACTGAACTCAGACCTCTTGAATCGTAGTCCAGTGCATTAATCTCAGGTCTCTCTGAATACAACCTCTCTTAGGATACCAGAGAGGGTTTGTTATAAATCAGCAGTCTCTGTGAACAGCTATGCGACTAAGGCTATAATTTTTATACATACTACATGTTTTGCCTATTTATATTTTTAGGGGGAAAATGTCCTGAAGGGGGGGTGGGGGGGCGGACCTATTTCATCATTACAAGACTTTTTTGTTTTGCTATTCAAAAAAGAAGAGAGAACTAAACAAAAATATCAAAGGCATGCATGTTATCTCACTAAGATCTGGGTCTGAAAGAGATGCAGCTGTTATGCTTCAGTAACTTCACTGCCCCTTGAGGCAGAAATTACTCTTCCGCAAGACCTCTGGTCAAATATGTTGTTCAACCAGACTTCACAATTTTTCATTGTACTTTTAATTAGCACATTTCCAGCTACTTGTAAAGCAATGGCTTTTCCACATGGTCTGAGCATTCCAAATGGCTAGAAATCACTGATAGAACATCCAGGTCCAAAGCACGTACTTTGGTAGACCTTTGACATCAAATACTACTAGTATTAATAACATTGTATTTGTTTTATGGTTGATTGATTTTTTTTCCCCCCTTTGAAAAGTTGCCTATCATTTTTCAGATTAACACCACTTTAAATTATGCATCATTAGATGCAGAGGGGAAAAGACTCATACTCCCTAACTGTCAGGATCTGTTGTGTTATTCTTTCCTGACTGCTTTAAGCAGTCATTTTCCAGCATACTGCTAAGCGGCTTTCCTCACTGTCCAATTTCATCCCTTCTCCTACCAGCGTATAGTAAAAACAACTCTCCCCCTCTCTCACACACAAACTCACACTTCATGGTCCTGTGACACTGGCAAGAGCTTACTGCTTTGATTGAAGACCTCTTTGTATCTCTAGGTACTGTCCCCAGCCTTCCTGATACTCCATTATAACAGTAACTTTAACTGTGTTATAGTAGAGCCTTGAGGCCCTAAATGAACCTTCAATGTACCAGGCATTGTACAAATACAAAGTCAGAGACAGCCCTGCCCCAAAGAGCTTATCATTCAAGTCTACAACACAGACAAGGGATGGGATAAGGAGACAGAGGCCAAGGGAGGGGAAGTATCATGCCCAAGGTCAACCAGCAGGCCAAATGCCAAGCCGGGAATAGAACCCAGGTTTCTTGAGCCCAAGTCCAGTGCTCCACTAAGGCTGGACTACATGGTTCTCACTAGAAGTATAACTACTCCCGGTATTTAATATGGCTGTAGATACACAAAGGGAATGTTAGCTTAACTGGTATTGTATTATATTAATATATCAGTACCGCCTATTCTGGTGGTTTAGTTGGCATGCTCCATTTGCTGCGCCTGGAAAGAATGGCCACTTTCACCTGGTTGAACTCCCTGGCATTGCTAACAAGCCAACTGGCATCTGGTTACATGTTAGCAGACAAATCTGACCTGGTGGTTTGTGGCTCTTACCCTTCGACTACTGGCTGAAACGAATGGTTTAGCTGTGGGTTCCGCCAAATTTGTTTCCAGCAGAGAAAGTGACCTAAAATTAGGAGTTTGCACTTGGCTTACTGATCTCTTTACCTCCTCTTTAATACATTCACAGGATGCATTTTCATGTAAATCCAATCAGTGGTTGAATTTGTAGGTATAAGGCTATATAAATTCCAAAGAAGAGCTTCTGGGACATCCTCCACTGGGCAGGTCAGCTGTGCGCAAGAGACATCTGGGCAGGGCTGAGCTCTGACTATGCAACAGCATTTTTCTCTAATGGGGGGCCAGGCTGGCCATTGGAAGTCAACGGATGGGATTTTCTTACAGGCCTTTAGCCAGCCAGAGTTCTGGATGCAGAAGGACCTGCTGCCTTCTCTGCCCAACCCAAATCAGTTAGGGCTTATGGGAGATAGGACTGGCTCTTTCACACATCTGACATGAGGAGTGGGGCCCTCCCCAGCTGAAATCCTCTAGTTCTAAGTGTCATGCTCATTTGGAAGTTAATGGGAAAGTTCCAGTAATAATCAGGGGATCTAATTTCTTGCCAATACAAAGCATGTATTGCTGCCTGTCTTGAACAAAGAATATTTTTCTATTGTCTCTTGCCTGATTTATATCTACATACATGTATGACAGATACTCGCTTTACCCTTTTGTAATTAGAAGCTGTGCAGCCCTCTGCCAGTCTTTCCGTCCTCCAGCAATTCAGCACGTGGCGTGCGACAAAAATCACTGGAATGCTGCGTGGGGTGACAAACTATAGCAAATAGCTTACAGGGAGACAGTCTGCTTACTTACATCTGGAGGGGTGGGGAGGGAAATTGTATGCAACTGAAAACACAATAGCTAGTGGCAGAGGAGAGGAGATGAAGACACAGGGAATGTTTTCCTTCCTACCGTACTATTTTCCATCCTACAACGAACTTTGTGATTTTTGTGTTTTCAAATAGAAGGATTTCTTTACATTTTGAGAGAGAACTAATTGTTCATTTACCCTTTGCATACAGCACTGTGGTCACATCAGTGGTGCTATAGATAAGTTACATAAATAGTAATACAGAGATTTTCAAAAGCGTCTGGTGATTTTGCGTGCCCAGCTTGAGGAGCGTTAAACAGAGGCCTGATTTTCAGAGAATGGGTGCTTAGGACTTGCTGAAAACCAGGCCCCTTTCCAAGTGTAAAGTTGAGGCCCCCAAAAAAATGAGACACTCAAAATTGTTCCACAGTCTTGCAAAAATTTACACCCCATCTTAACTTAAGCATATGAGCAGTCCTCAAGGGAACTACTCAGGTGCTTAAAATTTGCCACATGTGCAAATGTTTTGGCCTCAGTGCCTAAATCCCTTTTGAAAATGAAACATAGGCTCCTAATTCAGTTAGGTATTGCAATGCTGAGCGCAACACCACTTACATACCTTTTAAAAATCTGGGCCCAAGTCTGTAGCACAGCCAAAAATATAATCGCTGAGCCTGTATTTAATTATTAGATGATTCTTCTGCCCCTACTGAAAAATCACTGATATTATTAAATTATGTCTTTCAGAAATGAGGCAGCTCAACAAACTAGGAATTTAACTAGAGATGTGAATACAATGAAGAGATGTTATCAAGACGTGATTAATCTTGCTTGTCCGATTGGAAAAAATACCCTTACATTAATTGGCGCTACATTCCATTATCATTCTTTGCCTAGACAAGAGATCAGCACTTGGTGATGAGAAGGGAATCAGAACAAATTTTGACCCCCTAAGACAGTTCCAACTACTGCACTGGTAATTTACACGTGCAGGGGCAGGCCTTTAAGAGAACGAGCCTGGTCATTTGGGCATTTAAAGCAACAGTCTCAATCTATTGTGATCGAGTACAAGGAAAGAGGATACCACTGGATTCCGAGTGAAAAAGGCGGTTAACCTCAGCTTAAACTTCCCCCCCGGGATCCATATATAAACAAGGTAAATCAGAGAAGGAAAATAGAATCTAATCCCATTTAAAAATGCATAATCTTGTAAACTAGTGAGAGACTAGGTTCATCTACACTCACGCTGAAGGTACGTCTACACTCACGCTCTGATCAAGCTAGCGCACTGCAAATAGAAGCGGAGCTGCAGCCGCCCCAAGTACAATACCACCTGGGACCCTCGGTGCTTACTCAGGCAGCTAATCCCTCCCACCACCGCACTCACCCGTCTATTTTTTAGGCCGTCAGCTCAATTACAGCTAGCACACATACATCTTCCCGAGCTGGAAATTACATCTCGACTACAGCCATACCCTGACTCAGCAGAAACAATACACAGATGAAGCCGGCAAGGGGTTTCTTCAAAGTATAGACTAGCAATTAGTTAAATAAAAAAAAAGGAGGCGGGGGGGAAGACAGATAACTTCCATAGGTTGGGGCTCAACCCAGCCCTATGCCAACCTTCCCAAAGTCCATCTCCCTCTCGATCTATCCCCCAAAGCAGCAAATTTACAACCTTTCCCATGAGCATTTAGGCAAGGGCAGGGGGAAGCTGAGCTGAGGTTAACCTCCTGTTTCACTTGGAATCCAGTGGTATCTTCTCCCCTTGTACCCTGTCACAATAGCTTTGAGGAAGATAAAAATTCCCTCTCAACAAACAGAAACGACTCCTATTGAGCTGTTGCCCTTAGGCAAGCTGGAATCAGGGCCGCCTGGAGGGGGGGGCAAGTGGGGCAATTTGCCCCGGGCCCCATAGGGACCCCCACGAGAATATAGTATTCTATAGTATTGCAACTATTTTTTATGGAAGGGGCCCCCAAAATTGCTTTGTCCCAGGCCCCCTGAATCCTCTGGGCAGCCCTGGCTGGAATTTATACCCAGTTCCGCTTGAGTATCACCACAGACCTTAGACATGGATACTTAGGTCAGCTAGTCCAAGCCCTGGCCCGTTTGCTAACATTTGTACATTTTCTAGTGCGTTGGCCTAGCTAGAATCAAATTACATGGGGTTTCAACTCTTTCCCAGGATTAATTTTCTCTGCATAAGCACAACTGAGCCCAAGTATCCTGCCTAGCATTTTGTTTTAAGTGGTCCTTATTAAATAATAGCTAGAGTTTATGAGGTTAAACCAGGAAATATTTCTAAGCACTAAAATACATTAATAAAAACGAATCGTATCTAAATTATGCCAGCCTAGAGAGAGCTAAGATACAGAAACCTGGTGGTAATTTAAGGGTTAACTCAGCGCATACACAGTCTGAATTTTAACAGGGTTATTAGCAATTCATATATGCACCAGAGGCAGGTAATTTATTTATTAGCAAGAAGCTTGAGACAGTACGTACTTTACCATTTCTCATCACCCAAAACTAGTTCTTTTGTAATACCTTATGCAATTCTTTATATTGTCACAATACTATCTGCTTTTGTTCACTGTGTATTGTATTTTCAAGTACAACAGCAGCGATACATTACTGATATTATTCACTGTTCAGACTGAAAAATTGTAACAGATTTTTCAGAAGCATCCAGCTGCCCTGCAGAGGCCACTGCTCAGCAATTGAAACGTCCACATGCCCTGAAGGAAAGGAAAGTTTGATCCGCTAAACCCTATGAGGTATTATCTCCCCATTTTACAGATGGAGAAAATGAATCACCGACTAACTAAATTAGTGTAAATGGTGGGATTAGAACTCAAGGACTAGTGACTCCCAACACCACATGTGCATCTCCATAACAAAGATGACCGGTACCTGCAGATAGTGGGGGGGTGCAGAGTGAGGTCAGCAGCAGATGTTTCTGAGCATGCTCTGTACAAGCCAAGCAGCAAATCTTGGGGGTGGGGGCAGTAACCCCATGTGCCTCACCCCACACACGCATCACCTCTGCTCCATAGCATGCTGGCAACCTGACCAACAGCCTGAGCCATCTCCACTCCAGCAAATGGGAATATTGCTACTGGCTTCATTGGAGGCTGGATTAGGTTCTGAATCTAACACTAAGGGTCAAATTCTGCCTTCATTGGGAGTTGCATATCTAAATCTGATGATAGAATTAGGCCCTAAATACTAACAGTGCTGTCTATGAAGACACTCTTAACATGCATGTAGTCTGTACTATTTTAAATATTACTACCATATGAAGACTACCTGTTTCCCCTTTCGCCATGCTAGTATTATCAAAGAGTATTCCAAAAAACAACAATGTGAAGAAAACACCGGTACATCATGTCACATACCACTTCCCCAAGCACTCTGTGTCTGTTTTAGGGCTAGTCTACACTGGCAAGGGCTTGTGTAGTCGCGCCAGAGCTCTCCCAGCCCTATTAAAAAAAACCACCTCCACGAGGGGCAGAGCTCCCAGCGCTGGTGCACTGTTAACACTGGCACTTTACAGCACTGAAACGTGCTGCGCTCAGGGGGGTGTTCTTTCACACACACACAGACACACACACCCCGAGCGAGAAATTTGAGATCGTTATAAACCCATGCTTAACAACGCCTCAAAGTCCTGTTCTGCTGCATGGAAGCAATTACTCCACCCTTCCCACACAAGTCCATATTCTCTGGTAAAAGAAATGAGGGTGGACACTGCGTGAGAAATTAGATACGATTGTTAAACCGGACAGACCTATGCAGGGTTTTACTAATAGACAGGCACACAAGGAGCACATTTTGTGACTGGATATGCCATTGTTCCAGTGAAGTCAAGAAAGGATCTTTCAGTACAATCTGTATACTAGTAAAAGAAAAAAAACACACAACAAAAAAACACCATATGCAGAGGGCCAGCAAGAGAAGCACGTGCCACGTAAGCTTTAATTTGAGGACTTTAATGGTGCACAGGCCTCCTGATGGTATGAGTTTCACTCATAAACAGTAAACAAAACAGGTGTGGGAGAAGATGATCAGTGACTTGGGCAGAGTAGATGAATAGTCAGGTTAATTTAGCTGGCAGAAACCATCAGTGATTAGAAAGTATTAACAGAGTAGTTATAAGCAATGGAAAGTTTACAGTCATTTAAAGAAGGGACATGTAAATAGGTAACCAGTTCCAGGCAACTATAAAGATTTAAGTAACAAGTTCCACAAAGATGACAAACTCATCGGGTATTAAGTCCACACTTTCAGACATAGCCATTATTCAAATAGCTTTATGCCACAGGAGAGAGATTTATTTGAACCTTCAGGATGATTGCAGCAATATGTAAATCTGACTACCCCAATGAAAGCGTATGGTGTCAATGTGTGGGATGAGTCACAGGCTAGGAATCTGAAATAAGGATAAAAGAAAAATGATGGGATTACTTTGGTCAGACATTCTGAGGGCCTCAGTTTAATAGATTGAGCAAGATGTAGTACATAAAAAAAGTCTAGAATATCATTGCTCAATAGTAGAGCATCAATCTCAGGTACTGCGTATGGTACATCAAATGTGGGTATATTAAGATGGAGACACAAAGAGACAGGAAGAAAAGATGAGTTTTACAGTCCAGAAACTGCGAATTCTACCAGCAGTAAAATTTAGTCAAAGAATTTTGTAAATCTATCAACTTTGTATTACCAAAAGAATATTTATAGCAACTTGAAAATCTGCACAGGCAAAATATACACAACCTCTTCTGAGTCAATTAATAGCGCAAACCAATTTCTAAAAACAAGTAATAGTACCATGCAGCTAAAAAGCAGGCAGGAAGCATTAGCCAGCACTAGATGAACTGCTAGTGTACTCCTTTAAATATTTGCAAGTCTTCTTTAGCTTTAAAAGATTATTTTCAGGGGGGAACTTTCAAAAAATACTCCACGCTAGCTAAATTCTGCTCACACTGAAGTCAATGGGAGGTTTTAGCATTTAATTCAATTTGATCCAAATTAGGCCAACAGTGAGTGCTTTTGAAAATCGTATGCAACGTATTTTTCAAATCTTTCAACCACGCATCACAGCTCTTGCCAGCACTGCCAGCTTATACAGCACGATCACATCATTCCTTTCATGCATATCACATAAACTAACGGTTGTGATCTAGAGTTTGGAAAAACACACACACACACCACACACACACACACACACACTACAGACCATCAGACTTCAGTGGCAATGAAATTCATGGAGACAAGAGCCCTTCTGCCATGAGAAAGCCTTGCTACCAGTCCCCAGCCAAAGATATCTAGGAATTGACAGCTCCAGGGCAAGAGTGCCACCCCCGTCACAAGCTGGACATTCAGAAACAGAGGCAGCCAAAAATCACTTGCCACTTGTGAAAACCTTGGGCCATTTCTCCCAACTTATCTCAACTGTCAGGATAAAAAGTGGCCAGGGGTGGTCTAAGACATCTAGAACCCATACCATGCTAGGACTTATATAGCGCAAAATGGACAATCCGAACTGCATCTGGAAATAAGCTGGAAACCAGTGCAGCAATGGGACACTCAAAGTGCACACCGTGCATGAAGCATCATTGAAAGCAAGCAGCTGCATTTTGCACTCGGTGGACTTATGAAGTGGCCTTCAACCATAGCCTCAAGTAGCGTGCATTGCAGTAATCCAATGTGGATTAGCTAAAGGTGTGGATTGCTGTGGGAAGGTTTATACCCAGCAAGAATGGTCCTCACTTTCAGGCCATGAACAGATGACTCTTGTCTGCCTCTGCTATCTGCACATCCAGGAGCAACTGAGGGGCCACACAAGATCCCAAGCCCCAGGGAGAAATGATGGACATGGTCCTAAATCGAAGGGGCATCCATTACTTTGTCATTTCTGATGCTGGGGGAAGCAGCAGGAATCTGGGTTGAGTTTCAGCCAGCTAACTTTCATCCAAGTCCTAGTGACCACAGCACTTGGGTCCAATTACACAGATGAAGTAGAGATGTGGGTCATCTCTGCATACCAATGGCACTGCAGCCCAAATCATCTCTCAGCCTCTCATAGTAGCATCATATATGCATTGAATAAGAGGGGTAACAAGACCCTACTGTACCTCATAAGAGGGAGCCCTGGGGGCAGGTGAGCAATCACCCAATTCTATCCTCTGTGTTTTCCAAGAGAACAACAGAACCACTCCAGTGCACCCAAATTATCCCTGACAGATACATCATCTTATCTCACAGCCAATGCTATCAAAGACTTCTGGCAAAGAATCAGTGTTGATACCTGGTCTTTATCTATAATCAATCAACAACATGTGCACCTAGAATCTGCCTGGCAGGCATAACACTTACCTAATTATATTGCTGACATGGAGTACCTTGAATATTCTCCACTGTCCCCTGCGACCTAAATCAGCAAACAGTGACTTATAATAACTCAAAGTGACAATGATGGTCCATGCAATCAATAACTGTTATCCTTTCTTAAGATGAACAGAGACTGTCCAGATATCTTCTGGACCACGATCAGAGCTGCATTCCAGCACACTGGGTCTCAAGACATAAAACCAAAAGGTGCTTATTGAATGACTGTGCCACAAAAAACACTTGATTCCCCACACAACTGGAGCAATACTTATCTTAGTTTAAGCCTAACAACAAAAAGGAGCAAACAATTAGATCATAAGTTCATTCTTTGCTGGTCATTCCTCATTATGGTCCAGATCCTGCATGGTGCTGATCCTCTTATGAGATCCAGTCTCATATGGTTAACTTCATCCAGAGGGATTTGTAATTGTTCCACCTAGAAGGGGCAGATGGCCTAACTGGATCCACCAGCCCAGGTATTCAATGCTCCCCAACTCAGTGAGGTGGAAAGGGGTGGGATAGCACGCCAGGGGTCCTGAGGGAAGTCAATCAGCAGCTAAGACCAGTAGGGTCAAGAAAGAGCCAGGTGGTTTTTGTTGGGGCGGGGGGAAAATGGTCACCCACTGATGTCCCATTGAAACAGATGTCCCACTGAAATCTTGAGAAGGAGAGGTGAAAGGAAGTGGCTTTCAAAAGTGGCTTGTGATCATGGGCTTCCGATTTGAGACACATTGAAGAAACCTGATTGTCAGAGGGCAGGTGGGGCTCCACATTTTCTGAAACTTAGCCCTTTGGATGAGTCTCAAACTAGGCACCCAACAGTCACTGGCCAGTAAAGAAAACTGAGGCATCGGTCCTGTTATCCAACACTGTGAACACAGCCGTCATGGCAAATCTTAAATCAAGACTGGATGTTTTTCTACAAGATATGCTCTAGTTCTAACAGGAATTATTTTGGCCTGGGTTATACTATATAATCTGTGGCCCCTTCTGGCCTGAGACTCTATGACAAATCAAATAAAATAATGGACCATTTTTCAAAGACTTCCCTGAGCTCATTTCAAATTAGGATAAGTTTTTACAAGTTAAATATAAAATACTTACAGTAAGACAGGGAAAGTGTTCCTGGTTTATAGTCAGGCTGACCTCTAACTAATAAGGGTGGGGAAGAAACTTGTCCTATGAGCAGGTTATTATTCTGCAAGTGCCTACTGCAGGGTCCCTTGCACATTCCTGTGAAGCAGCTGGTACAGGCAACTTTCAAAGATAGGACACAGGACAAGATGGAGCATTGAACTGGTCCAGTCTGGCAACTCTTACAATCTTCAGGAAGAGGTTTTAACAAAATTGGTTGCACTGAATCACTCTCATTCAAGAGAGAGACGTATACAATTATATTCCCTTCAGAATACAATTAAGCACAGCCTGGACTCTGTATATGCTGAGGTCTCAGAAATCAGCTCCTCCAGCAGGATCAAGCAGAGTTCTTATCTGTTGCATCCTTGGACTGAACATGGGAGAGGCGGGAGATGGAGGGAGAGAAAAACAGTGCTTTCAGCTTCAATCAGCAGCATATTCTGAGATCGCAGATTGCTACTATGTCTGCTGCAGGATCTGAAATGCAAATGATCAAGAGGCCATTAGAGACATTAAAGATTTAGCAATCATATGTTCATCCTGCTTTTATTGTGCGGGGGGAGGAGAAGAGGCATTAATTCCAAGGAAATACACAATGAAACAGTTACCATATTCAACCTCTCATTGAAAAAGTTATGGGTCTCATTAAGACTTATTGTTCAATCGGTAATGTTTCATGGAGGCAATAAATAAATAAATATACCCCATTAGGCCCTAACAGTTCTGCATATCAATGATTGGGCTTATAGGAGGTCCAGGACATAAAGCATTAAGCTGGAGGCATCCGTTTACTCACTGACCTTAAGATGACCTTCAATTTAACCTGAAACAAACATCCTTCCTCAAGGACAAGGAGTCATTCAGATTCCTTTGCAGTTCAAGCTTAGGGCATTCCAACGGGAGTGCTGTCAGCACTGTAGAGGATGATCTAGTGATACAGGTCTTGCAATATGTAATTTCCAGAGCAAAAAGAGGCTAGAAACCTATTCCACCATGAGACCTAAAGGATATTCCTGCAGTTTCATGCTGCGGAGACTAAAGCAGCCCTTTATTCACCATGCCATCCAACAGCATTTAGGCATTTATATATGTGAAAGGACAACTGAAAGAGTTTTCCTAAGGTTGTTGGAGTTTCAGTATCCAGCTACCCATACTGATCAGTCTTATACAGGTTAAAAAACAGAATCTACTTTTCAACTAAAATGGGACCTACACATTTCTATTCTCTGTCTGTAGGCTTGGGGACTATATTATCATCACAGTCACATCATGTTATTTCCACCAAAACAGCTGGAGGTTTCCAGTGTAGGAAGCAATTATTATGAAAAGTGTCAATGTGTCATTCTCCCCAAGTCAAATGTTTAACTTCATGCTATAGCATTTGACAAGTATCCGGCTCTTAGCCTCTACTGGGGGTGGAAAAAGTCATAGGAGAAAAGAAAAGAACAGTTCACCCACTGCGATGCAAGCAAACTTTTGACATTGCTAGCTGATGCCACAGCTGTGGTGCATTTCTGCAGCTTAATTGCTCCGGTGGAAGGCAGTTACCTCGGCAAACTTGAGTCTGTGTACACCAATGATGTCACTGCTTGGCTTGGCACAACATTAGACACAACAGGTTGCTATTTAAAACATGCCAATTAATTCTGTACCCACCAAGTGATGACATTAGAAGATGACATTCAAGATTCTAGCAATCAGCAGGGAAAGGCTTGACCTGCCAATCGAAGATATTATTCTATGCCAGAAAAGGCGTTAGTCCCTGATGCAGCCAGGCCCCAGTTGTGAAATTCAGGCTCTCAAACTGCCACTAAAGAAGATATGGGATTCAGCATGGGTGTGAATGATGCCAACATAATGTCTTCTCAGTGTCTTTTCCTACTAAGGGGGAGGGCTATTCCGTTCCGTACAAGTTGGAGCGATCTCGTTCACCCCAGTGTCAGTATGCCTCAGCGGGTGTCTCTTTTCTGGGTCATGGGCTTAACAAAACCTGGGGGCTCATACCCTGTGCATGGCCACCAGACAAGAATGCAGAGTTCCACAAAGAGATTTCGCCCCAACAAATGGGAACCTATTGGGGGGGGGGGGAAGCATGAGATGGACATTATAGGTAAACTATAACCATTCGAGGACCCTGAACCTCCTATTCTTCTTTCCACCTTAGCACCAGAGCTGGCATTATCTTCTTGAGGTTAAGAACTTGTAAAATGAACTGAAGGACCGAAAAAAAGGAATCCCACCAAAAAGCCCTTCAATATTTTTAAGTGGAGTCAAGACAAGAAAGGGATACAAAACAGATGAGATAGTGAATCACAATTTCTGTTTGGAAGAAGTGATCTAACGTTAGCATAGTATAGTCTCCAGCTACATATGGTAAACTAATGGAAACTATAAGATTTAATTTGTGTTTAATAGCCCCAGTCTGGTTTTGAACAGAGTGGTAGGACTTCCTTATTGCTTGCAAAAAACACATACACTTATGGTGAACAATGTATAGTATTCTGGATAAGCCCATTCATGCTTTTATATTGTTCTACTATACACATAAGTCTAAGGGCTTGTCCACATCCTGCAGTAGCAGCACGCACCAGAGGGGTGTAAATTTTAGTCCGTATTAGTGTGTAACGCACTAACTGGCCTGTGTGGATCCTGCTGATGCACACTAAAAGTTCCCCAGTATGCATTTAGTACTGTTTGAAATAGACTGCATTAATGCACACTAGGAAACTTTTAGTGTGCACTGGCAGGGTCCACACAGGCCAACATACCAGTGCAGATTAAGACCCAGTGTAGACAAGCCCTAACACAGTCTAAGGCAGTGTTGCTCAACCCAGAAGTAAGTCACCAGAAGTTGCCTGATAGACCAGACCTAGAGCAGGTCAAAAAACTTTTATCCAAATATTTTTCTGCTGAAAAATGCCATTGTGACAAAACTAGGGTTTTTTTTTATTTGTTTTTTGCTTTGGTGATTTTTTTTAACTTGATCAATTTAAATGAAATTTAATTTTGGAAAAGACTTCAAAAATGTTAAAATGTCCCATTTCAACATTTTTGGAAAGGTTTAGATATTTTATTTTGACACCATTTTTTGTTTCAAAATTTACTTTATATTAAAAAATAAAAAGGGTTGAAATCTCAATGAAATTTCTATTGACCAAAACATTATTTTTAATTTAGTTTCATGAAAAAAAAAAAAAGTTTTTGGTCCCAATTCAGTATTACTGTTTTCTTCTCTAAATCTCAAAATTTTCCCTAAAGAGAAAAGCAAATGCACCCCAGTACCCTCCCCACCCTGGAGCAGTATCTTTATCCTACAAGTCCCCACAAGTAACATTCCTACCTCACACACACCAACAAAAAATATCCTAAAACTCAAATCCCATAATCCTTTGTGCCCACAAAGAATTGTGGGTTGCGGCAGGTCCTGGGATGATTTTTCAGCTGTTTTTGGGGTCATGGACCAAGGACAGGTTGAGAACCATTGAGGGAGCTGTGGCAACTTGCCTGAGGGTCAACAGACCCAGGTCTAGTCCCAAATTTCCCTTTGACTGTGTTACCTGGCATAAGGCCCAGCCTGACCATGCCTCATTTTCCTCATTAAGCAAAATGAGAAGAATGATACTTGTCCACATTTAGACGTACAAAGTACAGCACTTACTATAAGGCATTATTTTGGGCCACTGACTAAACACAGAAATGTAATTGTTTACTCGGATAAGTGAGTTCAGACTTCTTGCTGGGCAAACCTCAGAAGCCCTGTGAGCCATGACTTTCTGTTCGTGTGTAGGGGAGAGAGAGAGAGACACGGATCCCTACCCTCCATAATCCAATCAATTTCATGTGTTGGTTTTTGTGATCACAGGCATTGAGGAATTAAAGATAGTGCATCTGTCCATGTTATTACCCTCCCCTCTCCCTCTGAATTATTTCTACTCCAGATTGCTAACGTGAAATATTTCACCAGCACCAAGACACCTGTGATACAGTTAACACAACGCACAAAAGTGGCTACGGATTAACAGAGTTTACCAGCAGATCATATGGACCAAATGGTTTCTCATTACACCATCCTCTTTCATGAATCAAGAGAGACATCTGGTGACTACATGGTATTATAGCAGATGGAATTTAGCTCTTCATCTTAAGAAATTGAGTAACACCTGCAATACCCCTCGCTCATGCTTTCCACCAAACCCAATTAAGAGTTTGTCCAAATATGAGGAGCCAAGGTACCATAAGCTGATACCCTGTTTCTACAGGAATGGGCAGTTACTGAAAACTTGGGGGCTAAATAGACTAAATAAAATCAGAGCATCAGACATTTCACCTCACAGAAGAAGTGATCATGCTTCATAATAGCATGTGGCGTAGCAAGACATATTGTGTCCATTTTACAACTATGGGGACTGAACCACAGAGCAGTTAACAAAGTCTCCCTCAAGGTCATATAGCAACTCAGCATCACAACCAAGAACAGAACCCAGCTCTCCAGACAGCCAGTCGCGTTCTCTACCCACAAGATCACACTGACCAGTCAGATGATGAGTGGAGATGCAGCCTGTTGTGATTTCAGTGAAGCATTTCTCCCACAGGCAGAGGAAATGAAAACGGGATCCAATGAAGGAGATGAGATCTCTTATGCGGTACCAATGGCCTGGGTGTTCCCTCCAGTCTCATTTAACATCATCACGGAAGAGTTAAAAGTCAAGCAGTTAGGGCTTTGGAGCGGAGCTGGAGCAGCTCCAAAGCAGTGGAGCTGCAGGTTTTTGCCTGGAGCTGGAGTGGAGCCGGAGCACAGCTCCAAAGCCCTGCAAGCAGTAACTAACAAGTTTATGAAACATCTAGACATTGAGAAAGATTGTCAACCTTAGCCTGGAAAAGGGAAAATGATAATACATAGGAATCTAAACAAGCTAGAGAGATAGGCAGAACAGCAGCCAGATGGGAAGCATTGTGACGTAGCGGCTACAACACAGTCCTGAGACTTAAGTTCTAGTCACATCTTTGCCATTAGCCTACTGGGTGAGCCTGGGCAACTCCCCTCCCCGTGCCTCCATTTCCCCATCTGTAAAGTGGGGTTAATGATACTGACCTTTGTAAAGTGCTCTGAGATCTATGTAAGAGCTAGGTATCACCATTATTGTTGAAGTGTGAGGGTGTACCTCTGGAGAAATATAACCTGAAACAAATATTCTAGAAGAGGAAAACCTGGAAAGAGACACTGAAAAAAGGGTGAAAGTGGACACCAAGTTATATATTAGTTTGCAATGGGATATGGCAGCAGAAACAGCCAATATAAAGGCCAAAGCATCATATCAAAGAATGGGGAGGAGTAGCAGTTCCCAGTCTCCTCAACTTTGGTACCAATGCAACTAAAAAAATTGCACTTAACCATGTGCACCTGCTTACCAGAAAGACACAGGCCTACCAGAGAATGTTTAGAGACCAGGAATGAAGTGATCAGGGGGTTGGAAGGACTGGGAAGATTAAAAGAGTCCAACAAAGTTCACTCTGATGGAAAAGTAAATTCCTAAAGAGTTTAAACAAAGAATAACCACCTTTCTATATGGGTTTTGAACCTTCCTATGGAAGGTAAAAGAGAATTTTATCTATTCTATTGAAATCCCGTAGAAGGAGATCATTCTCTATTCAATGTTCTAGGCTGTTAGAGGAATTTCTATGGAATCCTATTAAATTCGATTGGACTTTTAAATAACAGTGGCTAAGCCATGACTAAAGGGTGAGGGAACAAATATAACCAACCAAACAACTCATTCCACAGCCTCCATCGGGGATAACCACTGGCATTCAGTACCAACTTGGACTCAGTTCAGATATGTGGCCTTGAAGCGGAAGGCCCAGCATACCATTATTCAGACTCCCAAGCCACGGATACTCTCATGCAGAGGCGGGAGTAAAGAAGGAAAAACTGAGCCACCTCAGCAAGTTTTCGATAAACAAATTTCCACCATCACAAAAAACAAAAACAAACAAACAAACAAAAAACACACTACTTGATGTTGTTGGTCATTCTGGAGCTGTGAACACAGTTTTTAGCTACATTAGGCTGAAGGTAAAACGAAAGAGCAATACTGCCACCTAGTGTTGTGATGAAATCTCTACAACTGATTTGTCTTATGCATATGACAAAGGTCCAACAAACAAACAAACAAAAACAAAACAAAAAAAAGGCTTTTGTTCATCTGTTATTGAAAGAGAATAGAAGATAAATCTTATAGTCTCATTCAAAATACCTTTAACTGCTGGCCCAGCCCTGATTATTTACTGATTTGTTGTTGTTTTTTGGGGGGAGGGGGGGGGTGGGGGGAGTGTTTTTGGAAACAGTGTTTGAAAAATGCCCATGTTCCTTTGAAAGGATTTTTTAAACTATTATTCACTTCCAAGACATTTATAGCAGCAGCATAAAAAGGAGCGAAGAGACATGCAGTGTGTTGGAGCATGTAAGCTCCAGAGATACAGAGTGACACCTTATGGAAACGCGTAGAATTTATTAGATTAAACCAAATGGGATCTATGGAATTTCAAAAGAGTTCCACAGAAATGATACCTAAAGGCCTATAAAATGTAATCAAAAAGGATAGTCCATAAAGCTTTTGAGCCATCTTAAATCATTTGAAAGAGAAAAAAATATAACTCTATAGAAAAGCTATTTTCTATTAAAGAATTCCCCATAAAGATGGATGTCTGAACATAGCTGTAATTTATTAAATCTACTTTTTTGTCTAAATTGGTGCTTTTATGATTTTATTAAATCTTGTATTAGTTATTTAATTCTATGTATTGTTACTGAAATAATGTTTCAGCTAGAAATGGTTTAAAAAAAAAAATCAGGAAATTTTTTTCACCGAATTGTTTGTTAAAATGTGCCCCATTTTTCTCTAAAATTTTCAAAGAAAGTTTCAGCATGATCTAATTTCAATTCAAACAGATGCATTCTCTATATGGGTAACTTCTGTAATCCTGTCCCAGGAGAATCTTACCTCATTGGAAGGGGGACTTTAAGGACCCCCTTTACACAGCTCCATACTTTTTATACAATGTAAACGGGCCAGAGCAGGGACAATAGAAACTGAAATTCAGAATCCCTTCATCTAATTCTGACTTTTGGCTTCACCAACAGAAGTTTTCAATCTAACAAGATTTGACTGATACCCTATGCCAACTCCTGAGCTGCTCTTTTCTTTCTTCTCATTTCATAGGACTCAGAGAGCTTAGCAGCTTTCACGAGAGGAGTTTTCTGCTGACTACTGTTCACTGTCCTTGTTCTGCACTCACCTCTGCACTCACCTAGAGCTGAGTGGGAAGTGGATTTTCTCTGGAAATTCTGGGATTTCAATTTTTTCCCCTTTATTCTGAAACAGAACGAAAACAAAATCATTTTAAAAATTCCTGGTAAATGAAAATTCTGGGGAAAAAAACCTCATTTTGAGTCAATTGACAGTTCTATAAATCAAAACATTTTGCTTGGATTTTGACTTAACTTCGTACATTATAAAAGAAGAAAACTTTGAAAAGAAAAGACATTTTAAAATAGAAACAGTTCCATTCCCCCCCAAAAATTATTTTTTTCTAAACAGAATGGTGTCAGAATTGACACATTTCCACAAAATGTTTCACTTTTGACAAACTGATATTTTCCAATGGAAATAATGTTCTATTGGAAATTTTCCAACTAGATCTACATATTACTATTGGTGCTCAGAAAGTAAAGTGATGGGTTGGATATTTTAAAAATAAATAGAAGAAGAAGAAGAAGAGAATCTCTTCCCAGTTTTTTTCCCCTCGTCACTGCCCTTTAGGGTGACCAGACACCAAATGTGAAAAATCGGGACAGGGGGTGAGGGGTAATAGGAGCCTATATAAGAAAAAGACCCCAAAATCGGGACTGTCCCTATAAAATTGGGACATCTGGTCATCCTACTGCCCTTCCATCTGCTGTTTATTCCTCCCTAATTTTCTTTTTCCTATTGTTTCTTTCTCTCCAGCCCTTTCTCATCTGCACCGCTTTTTCCCTAGTGTGCAGATTCAACACTTCAGCAAAACAGAACCCTCTTCCAAGGTCATATGCCGTAAAGGACAGACAAGCTTTCAGTAGTACTGATTCCACAGCAGCAAAATAAAAGCTGCAGGGAGTATAGAGACTTAAGTGGGGAAAAATGCAGAATTAATGTAAAGTTCAGAAAAAGCCACAGAATTTTCAGTTTCCCCAAGACCAAAATGTTCTCTGATATTAAGTCATTCATAGTGCATGCTAAAGCATCAGTGAGCCCACATATGATGAATTTGAATCGTCCCAGATCGGAACTTGACACATTGAAAAAAAAAAAAATCTTGCTTGCACAAGAAGAGTCCACAGCATGTTTATCTGTAGAGTAACATCTCTGCACAAGTGTCACAGATGCACATTTATTAGTTTAAATATGGAAAGAAACATCCCTGGCTACAACCTGAGCCTCAGTTAACATCACTTTTCCCTCATTTGAGCAGATTATACTCAATGTCAGCAGTAGTGAGAAGAGGTTATGGGCTGTAGCCTGGGTCTTGTAAACACACACGTACTCAACTTTACAACACAAGGAGTCCCATTGACATCAATGGGATCATTCACATTGGTAGTGTTTGCACGATCAGGGCCTGTGCCACTTTAATTAAAGAAAGAGTATTTGTCATATAATCCCATTCATAAACTGAACAAGGTGGCCTCCTGTAGTAAAGTGGTCATCAAAGGGCTGTGTATTATGGCTTGCACCATGCTGTACCTGTTTAGTTAGTGAGGGTCCTGCCTCCCCCCACCATACACCAATGCCATTAGAATCTAATGATTAGATAAAGCAGCAAGTTCTCAGCCTGCAGCCCTATGAGTAGATTTATTTTTGTTGCATTGAGCAGTTCCCTTACCAAAAAAAAAAAAAAAAAAAAAATCTACAACAGCAGGGGACAGAATTCAGTGAGCCAAGAGACCCCTTCCAGTCCTACATTCCTTACTTTTCCTGTAGTGTCATCATAATCATGAAGAACCTCACACTGGACCAAAGCGAACACGCTTTTTCATTGTGGTTCTATACTGAAGAAGTGGAGCTGGTGAGATTCATTAGATGAGTCTTCCTCTAACAGCCGGCCCACATACAAGCTAAATGCCCATAACCACCACCACCAGAGAGTTACTGTTTTAGTTCAAGCAACAGAGACCGATAGTTCTGGTGCTTTAGTTCCTGGGTTCCTAACCCCATGCATAACCCAGGGCTGAAGGTCATTGCATTGCCATGCAACCGTATGTACACATAGAATGACCAGATGTCCCGATTTTATAGAGACAGTCCCGATTTTTGGGTCTTTTCCTTATATAGGCTCCTATTACCGTCCACCCCCTGTCCTGATTTTTCATACTTGCTGTCTGGTCACCCTATGTACACAGAAGACTTCAGGGCCTAGGCCTCCAGGAAGTACTAATGGTTTAAAATTATTTGAAAGGTGTATTTTGATAATTTGGCAAAGAATATAAATAGTGTTCCTGTCTTATTCCTAAATGAGAGTACGAATATGAGGGAGGTGACCAGATTAGGGAGTTCAGACAGCTCTAGTTTTATACATGATGTAATCAGTAACATAATTATTCTGCCTTTCTTTGCTTTAAGTCTCTTAGTAGCTCTGCTGTCTAGAGAGACAGGCAGACATTTTGTGTTTGCTTCAATAGAAAGTTGCTGAAGAGTCTCATCCATAATGTGCTCCGGCAACCCCATGTTTGTGCACAAAGAGGTCTCTCCGAAAAAGTATGTGGCAGGTCTTCATGTGTGGGAAAGATATCAGTGTTTATGCATATGGTATCCCCTGGTGAATGTGTATTTCAGGTTCCCCTTTGTGCCAATCCACAGAGCATACGAGTTGTTAAAGCACAGAATGGCTCCTCAGCTCCAGCAGTGCATGGCTTTAGCCCTGAAGGTACCCAGTTCAATCCCCGGTGTGTTAGATGATGGCCCACCACACACACACACAGTGGAATCACCACCAGTCACTCATATGAAAATATTACAGCATTCTGCAATAATTGCCTAAAATAATGCAAAATTATCATTGTAAGATTCAGTGTTTCAGACCAATACTGCAGTGCTAATTTTTTTTTTTTTAAAGGGGATTTCAGCACCTTATTCTTGCCAGTTTTCTAAGAGCTATTCGGGTACTAAGCAGTCATGTGTCCTCTTGCTGTTATGGCTAAATCTTATCCAATAGGTAAGTTTTCTATATGGTATTCAATGCAGCCCCTGCTATGAAATTTAGATAGCAGAACATTGTACAAAATCATGCCTCAGATTAATTCAGGGTGAAATTCAACACCCACAAAGGGCCCGCACAAGACTTTATACTCCACCTAAACTCTTAGATTAAGGAGTTTAAGTGCTACATTTTGGCTGGTACAGTTCCTCTACAAAAGGTAAATTTAAACAAAGTCTCCTATAATTGGCTATAAATGCCATAGTATAATGTTGTTTTAGCTGCTGGATTAGATACATTAAAACACTACAACCTAATTCCATTCATTGAGCAGCATGGCTACTCACAACCTCAAAATGAATTGTGTAATGAGAGTAATTTCATTTAATGTCAGGGCTCTGTAGCTTTTATACAAATGCCACAGATGTTGCAGTTAACTTCAGTCATTAACTATGATCTGATTCATCTTGCTCTGAATGGTAGCAGAACAAAGTATGAACTATCAAAAGGGTGAAGGGTCAGAGGGGTTTAGAAATTTGTCACCTTCGTGTGTTCATTATCTTGGATTTATCTGAAATGCTTTGCTTTGTAGGACTCAAGTTGCTTCTGTGGAAAGATAAAAATCTTGACAAAAGCTCTGATACACGATGCATGTTAGTATGGTAAAAATTACTACATTAAATGTCTCAGTTAGTTGTCACCGTCCATGAGTCAATGTGCTTTGTTATGAATTGACAGATTCTGTACGTTTGTAAGTTTGTAGAAATAAAGACCTATTTCAGTAAAATTATTATTAATTATTGTATTACTGTAGCATCAACAGTTGGGCCCCATTGTGCTAAGCACTGTAAAGAATCACAGTTGAGGGCCACTGCACCTGTAGGTCCTCTCATTGGGCCAGCCAGGACACCCAATCTCAGGCTTCCAGCTCCCCAGTCGCTGCCTCTCTCTCTTCCTTCTGACCGAAGTATTTCCAGGAGGCACAGTTCCCTGCCCTCGCTATGTTATCCCCAGTAGAGACAGCCTGTTGGCTGGCTTGCCTTCTCTTCAGAGACTGGTAACAGAGTAATTGCCAACAGTTATGAATTACCCCACCGTTCTTTTTATGTGAGCCCATTTTAGTCTTAAGGTAAACGAACTACAGAGAAAACGTTAAAAACAATAAAGAACCTGCATACATGCTAATAGGCTTAGCAAGCATCATTCCAACTCTAACCTGGTCTCTGGCAGGACTAGTCCAACACTGCACCCAAGAAATGTCCTTTGTGGACACAAGTTCATTACAACTGGAGCTTAAGCTCAGAACAAGCACATCATAACATGGTTAGTCCACCCTTTATACAGTTATGGGGTCCTTGTTCTGGAGTTTCCAGGAATAGGTAATTAGTTAGGGTGACCAGACAGCAAATGTGAAAAATCGGGACAGGGGCTGGGGGGGTAATAGGAGCCTATATAAGAAAAAGACCCAAAAATCATGACTGTCCCTATAAAATCAGGACATCTGGCCACCCTATAATTAGTAGACAATGGATTTTCCTCCCTAGGGCATAGCTTCAAAAGGGTGCATTTGAAGTGCGTCATTTGTATTCCCCTTGCCCCCAGATACTTCCTAGGAAAGCCATTTGTTCTAAAAAGCCTTTGAAGTTCTCAATAGCTTCCAGAGAGTGCATTAGTCAGTCTCCTAGAGAAGGGACCCATTTGCAATTGCACAGTAGCACACAAACAATTGCATCTTTAATACGATGAACTCCAAAGAAGTTTAACTTAATTCACTAAATTTCATTCAGGATATTGCAAGAAACTGTCTGTCACCTCTCCCTCCTACAGAAGTGGGTGTAACAAGGGTGCTGATCGGCACCCACTGCCTTATTGCCTGGATGGCTGTTTTGCCATTACTTTTCATATTTCATCTGTTCAGATAAACATTCTGCTTGCAAGCCCGCATACGTCTTTTACCAATCTACACAGAGTTGTCTAATAACCACCCTGCATTATTTCTCTCCTTAGAGCTTATGAGGCTGCGCCTTCATGCTCCCCTGTTATCCCAGACAGTTTCTAGGGAGTATGTGCAGTGTCCCTTGGTTCCCCAAGGAGACAGCTGCCTCCACGCCAGATTAAGGTTCTCCCCCACCCCCCCCAAGGGTATTACAAGCAGCCATTCTTTGGAGAGAGAAATATGTCAAGGCCGTCTCCCTGAGCAGTGGCCCTCAATCATGCACTGCTTTTACCAGCAGATGAGATGGGCAAGGGAGAGTCTTCAAATTCCTAGCCAAATTCCTTTCTCTGCCCCTGCTCCCCTGAAGTCAAGTCCCAGGGACTCCTCTGCTCATTGGTCCCCCACCCACTGTGTTAAGGTGAGCAGAATGCTCACCCCCACACCCAGCTCCACATGGTAAGTCTATTCCCAAAAGGATTTAATAGCTCAGACTTCCTTTCATCCACCCACCAAACTCTTATCTAGATGTTCTGTACACCCTTCTCTCCAAAGTGGGTTTCCTCCAGCCTGCTTTCTGTACTGTCAAACGGTGACAATTTAGCACATGGGGTTTTTAATTGTGTCTTTGAAACACTCTGCTTTAATCTTTCCAACGTAAGAGCAGGATTCATAGAGATACATACACGGTCTTTTAAAAAAAAATCCTAAATGAGTGAGATTTGGCTGGTCTAAGGGCATTATTTGCAAGCTCTTGTAGATTGGGGGGCAGCCCAGAAAGCAGGGAATGAGAGTCTGTGTTACCAATAAAATGAGACTCACCCATGCAACACCCGTTCAACAGACACTAGTCTTACAGCAATTAGCGTTATCACCAACAACAACGTACCCCCAGAGACATTTATGGGGCCTGTTAATGGGCAAGAATTTGAGCAAGAGTTTAAAAAAAAAAAAAAAAAACCACGTAAGGAATCAGGGTTTTTACCAGAGATGCAAATTTTAAGTGGGGAGAAGAGCTGAGGAAATGCCCCTGCCTCACCCCTATACTAAACTCTAGGTCAGACCTTGCAAGCAGGAGCAATGGGGACTGATTTCTAGACACCATTGACTTCAGTGAAGTATCACTCACATCCAGGGCTTCTCCCCCACAAAGGAGCTTGCAGATTCCTTTGCTTTATGCACTTACTAACTTCCCAGGTAGGGTACGTATTCTTTTTATACACTTCCCGTTATCGTTTCCTTATGATGTCTTATTTACTTAACTCTGTTTCACTGATGGAGAAAAAAGCCTGGTCAGAAGGAAAGACTTCAAAAACCAAAACCACTTAAAACTAAGTCTTTCCCTCCATGAAACCTGGCAAGTCTGTTATAATGGTAATAAACTAAAAGGTATACTGTGCCCAAAAACCAATCTATAATATGCCACAAAGTACAGAGCTCCTAAACTATGCTGCTTGGGATAGAGACACTTGCATTTGGGATTAGTTTTCCATCAACTTTTAAAAACCCTCTCTTCCTCTGGAGAATATGGATTTTTTCCTCTGTGTTTCAGTGGGCCATGGGCTCATTTACCATGTTTTGAAATCATCCTCACTCAAATTAGCACAGCCTATAGCAGAGTAAATGTCCAAATTACATAGAAACTCAGCAAAGAGATGCTTATAAACACTGTAGATAACCCACCCACTCACTGCAAGCCAGCAGGGAAATTGTTTTAAATAATATTGCTTTCATATATGGGATGTGTTTGGTGTAGAACTCAAAGCACCTTAGCAGGCAAGCATTAGCCTCATTATAGTTGGGAAAACCAACATGCAGAGAGAAGAAGTGACCTGCCCAGGACCACCCTGCAGGCAAGTGGCAGACCTATAAATAGAACCCCAGTCTCTAAGGTCAAGTCCAGCTCCCTAACCACACACTCCTCTAAGTATTCTGAGGTAATATTGGAAACACACCAGACCCCACCAATTCTCTGAGGGGAAAAAAAAATGGAGGGAAATTCCAGCAACCATTATCCTTTCCATCTTAACAAGCTTCATCCCCAAAGGGACTAGGGTGACCAGATGTCCCGATTTTATAGGGACAGTCCTGATATTTCGGGCTTTGTCTTATATAGGTGCCTATTCCCCCCCCATTTTTCACATTTGCTATCTAGTCACCCTAAAAGGGACTGAAAACATACCACAAGAGCAAGGAGACTAATGTAGCTTGCAGACAACAACAAACTTAAACATTAGTTTATTTCCTTTCTTTTACACATAAGGCTCTTCTTACCTGTTACAGAGACTCTGAAAAGCAAGTAAATGGTGTCTAACTGCCAAGGCTCCCAGGCCAGCTCTGTTCCAGGTGGCTGAGACAGTCAACTAATTGCAACAACCACAATCACTGCAAATGTTTTTCACCTGGGCAGAGTGCAATGCCTTGAAGCTCATGGATAGTCAAGCTCAGAGGGTGAGAGGAAAGGATTATTTTTAAATATCATTTTTTTAAAAGGGGAAGTCATTTGATTCATCTTTTAGAATGTTTTCTATGGTATGTAAGCTGTGTGACTGTCTGGCAGGCTTTACTGAGGTAACAATTAGCCTAAAGCAGTTGGGGGAGCACCTTGGAAGTAAATTCCTACCACAGACGACAATAGAGAGTAAAAGTGATAATGGATAAGGACCTCAGGCCCTACCATGAAATGAATTCTGGGTGAGGTGAGAGGATTTAGGGATGAGGTAACCACGGTGGAAAGAAAAAAGACAAGCTGGGATCAGGGGGGAGGGGTTGTTAAAACTTGGTCTGACTAGAAATGCTTTTACATTTTTTCTCTCAGTGTGTTAAAAATTTCATTTGAAAATGTGTGTGTTTTCCCCCCCTCAAGCATCTCCTCCAGCGCTGGAAACCTAAGTACCGCAGCAGAGAATGAAACAGAGTGTGAAAAGAACCTGCCTATTGGAGAAGTACAAGCTGAGTAAGCTCCTTGCTTGAGCAGGGGAAAGTGCACCGGACCTTTGAAATTCACTGTAAACAATCCAAGGTGATGCTCACTACGCAGGTAAGGATTTTGACTTGCATCCCTAGCAACCCCCCTAAAGAAGATGTAGTTGTAAGGGGTTAATGCAAATTAAGGAGCAGGTTCAAGGTAGGTGATACCAGGCATGAGGTATAAACTAAATCCCTAATCCTGCAAGGAGTTCAAGGCAGGCAGACCCCCACTGACTTCAGCAGGGCTTTGCGTGGGTTTGGCTTGCGGGATAGGGTTATAGGACATGCTGATTTCGCTGCTACTGTGTCAGAAATTGTCTTCCTGTCAATCAAAGGGAGCAGAGGAATAGCTTATTTGTGAGGGTGCCAGACCACATTTGTCCCACGAAGGGGTTTTAATTTTCTTTTAATAATCCTATGAAACAGAATGGATGTCTTCCAAAATACACAGCTCAATTGGTTAATGCAGCCAGGGTGCAAACAGAAATTATGCTGATATTATTACAGTTTGCTCCTCTTCAATTCTGATACTTTCCTTAACTCAAAATTTTCAGTGATACAGCAGGGATCAGAAAGTAACCATTTATTCCTCTCTTAGTAAGAAAGAATTACTGTACCCTTTCTGTGATTAAACATTTAACCTGCAAAGACAGCGTTGATCTTGGGTCCTGATCCTCCAAAGAGATCAGCCAGCATGGAGTTCCACTGGCTTCAGAGTTGGGGCCTTGGTCAACAAGAAGTTGCCCTTGTGGGGTGGAGGGAGGAAATCTCAGAACTTGGCTTATCTGTTGTGTAAATTAGGGGGCTGGGATGGAACTGGAGCTGGTAGGGGATTTTTCAATGAGACATTTTCCCATAGGAAACTCATTGATTACTTTAAACTGAAATGGTTTGGTTTCAATGAATATCTTGACTCAAAAAAAGTTGGCAGGTACATTTCTGAAATGAAAAACTTCTGTTTTCCTCTTCAAAATGACTCTTTTTCATTTAAAATTTTAAGCTAATTACAGGTTTAAATAAAAAATGGTCAAAATCTGGACAAAGCGTTTTTATTGGCCCGAACTAAAATTTTGTTTGGTTTGTCAGTTGGTGAAATTTTTTCGAGTTTTTGACTTTTTGTCCCAGTTTGGGATAGGAACATTTTTTGAAACCTCAAATATTTTCCCTGGATGGGAAAATCATTTTCTACCTACCCCTAGCTGGGACTAAAGGGGCCACCTTTAATCCCCAATCTCCAAACTATTCTAAATATTGGGTGTATAAATTAGCAGAAATTGCTTATTCTTGGCTACTGTAGGGCAATCTCTTCTCCCGATGCCATCAACCCAGTGGGTATGCAGGCCTGATGGAGGCTGATTCACAGAAGAGATCCCATCTCTCCAAATGGAATAGGCTGCTAACTAATGCCAGTGAGACGGCAAGCGGTAAAAACGTGTTTTTTACACTGGACAGAGATGCCAGCTGGATCTCACTGAGTGGTGTATTGGTACAAGCCATGATCATGCTCACTTATTAGAGATCCCAGGGCTGCCTTTCCTAATGGTTAGCATTTGTTTTACTGAGATGCAGTTCTGACCTGGGTAGACTAACTCAGTGTTTTCACTGAAGCACATGGTTACACGATACACCTCTACCCCGATATAACGCTGTCCTTGGGAGCCAAAAAATCTTACCGCGTTATAGGTGAAACCGCATTATATCGAACTTGCTTTGATCTGCTGGAGTGCGCAGCCCCGCTCCCCCGGAGCACTGCTTTACCTCGTTGTATCCGAATTCTTGTTATATTGGGTCACATTATATCGGGGTAGGGGTGTACATTCTTGTAGGTTTTAAACTAGAGCCAACAGACTAACTGGGTCAGGCCTGGAGCCTGCAATACAGTGCATGTTATACGTGAAATTTCCTACTGATAAGATGGGCTTCAGTCAAGTAAATTCTCTCCTGGGTTTTTACTGTTGCATGCATTCCCTGTAAAAGTAAAACAAATACATCAGTTACCGCAAAATCGATGGGACCAATTGCAATCTCAGATGTACAGCTTACACCAGACCTTGCAGCATCTTGAATATCTGCTCCTGTCTGAGCCTGCACCTTGCTGCAAATCTGAAGTTCAAATCTAGCCCTTAAACCATGTCTTGATCTTCTCTGCAGATTGTTTTACTGCCTCTTGAGAAGCTACCTTGTGCCTTTCAAATGGTTGTATGTGATTGGCACACAGTTCACTGTAAGTGACATCTCTAATTGATTGTATTTTCATTTGCTAATTGCCTAAGATTCTTTGGTTGCTAGCTGTGATGATAGTGTAGTGTCCTTAATGGTGAAACAGAGCTCACTGGTAAAGAATATTGTGATACTGGCAGACCAGGCGCCAGTTCTTGCCAAGGCTGTAGGCATCAGCAGAGCACTGATGAATTCATAGCTGGAAACGACAACAGTTCACCTGTATGTTAGTATTGTTCAAGATAGGTATTAGACTTATAAGAATGTGTTTAGACTCTATAAAATGCATGTAAATTGCTGCAAGCCTTAATCTTATAACATCTATATCCTATGTTATAAGATAATATACAAAATTTGCTTTATAATTGTAAAAATGCCTACTCTGAACTTCGGAACCCAGGCAGGAGGAGTGGTTCCCCCCACCCATCAAGAAAGACTATCAAAATTAAATGAGCTATTGTGGGACATGAAAATACAAAGACTTGGTTAATGAGCCTCTCACCCATGAAGGTGCTATATGCAAGAAAGCCTGCCCCATCAGCTTGACTGCTGGGAGAAGGGGATAGAAAATGTTCTCCTATCCCTATTTTAACTCTCTCTTAATGTGGGCCTTGACAGAGACAGAGACAGTAAACTGAACTGACAGATTACTACTACTCTGTCGCCTCTTGGAACCACAGACGGTAACTTGTTTGAGTATGTAAGTTGCCTGCTTAAACCTGAAAATAACTCTTTCCTAGTTTAATAACTCCTTAGTTAGTTTACTATAGGATTGGCTACAAGCCTTGTCTTTGGTGTGAGATCTAAGGTACAAATTGACCTGAGGTAAGCGACCTGAATATTTTGTGATCTTTAGTGTAAGTGACCACTGATCACTAAGTCCAGCTTGCCTGGGTGGCCTGGGCAGCGGGTTGCATAGGCTGAGGGAGGCTTTGCCTCCCCAAACAGCCAGGCATGACCCCGCCTCCTGCCATGACATTCTCTGCGTGCAGCTCCGGAGCTGGGGAGGCTGGGGCCGGGGACGCCTGCCTTCCCGTGCTCCGGGGCTGGGGCC
>NW_020664582.1:5056056-5167633 GCF_002925995.2 Terrapene triunguis | reverse complement strand
TGGGGCCGGGGACGCCTGCCTTCCCGTGCTCCGGGGCTGGGGAGGCTGCCTGAGTAAGAGCCATTTGGCAGCCGTCCACCCTCCTCCCCTGCCCTGGACTGGAGCTGGAGCACATTTCATACTGGGGCAGTGAAATCAAACTATAAAACATACCCCCAGTTTGGGGTGTCTGCCCTGCTTTTTGAGAGTCTGCCCTGAGATTGGCACTCATGGTTGTGAGCCACTCCGGACACCATGGCAAACATCATAAAGGATTTTTTTATAATGAGGCCATTGGACAGAGGTTAGGTTCTCCCAAGCTCTGTAGTTTCCAGACTAACTACACACAGCCTGTGCTTTCTAGGGTCTGCCTTCACTGCACAGTTAACTCCAGCTCTTACTCAGGCATTGCCCCTACCATCCACACACACAAATCGCTCTGATTTAAGTTTGGGCATACTTTAAACTTGGCCTAGCTGAGGGTATAGACTAGAGTCCAGGTGCCACTTTCACTTGGGCAGGCAACCCACCACTTTGCAGTGAGGGTGCACGCTATGTAATCCTCCACTGCTTTCCCACAATTTCCCCCATGTGCCCAGAAGGATAGACAAGTTCTCCCACCATTGATGGAGAAGTGGTTGAGCTTGCTGCAGCACAGACAACCAGAGGATATGCCCCCAGAAGTCCTAGTGTGACACATGGGCAAGTGCAGTGCCAGTGAGGACAGAGACTAACCCTGTGCTGAATACCTGAGTTAACTCTGGAGTGAAAACATATCCCTATTCTCTTCTGAAGTCCCTACTCACTATGTTCCTAAATGTTCATACAAAGGAGTTCTAGTCATCCTAGAGTTTTGACTGGACTGCATTATATTTAGAACTAGTCAGGAGTTTACTGATGAAACAATTTTTCATCAGAAAATGTTGATTCATCAAAACCGAAATGTTTCACGGGACTCTGTTGGTTTTGATGAACTCCCTACAAAAATAGTCACCTGGTTTCCTGTCAGCTCACCTGGCAGGCTGCTGGGGAGCCCAGGCTGTGCTGGAGTTGGGGACCCCGGGGCTTCCAGTGTCCATAGCTCTGGAGCAGCCTTATTATATAAACTGCCCCAGGGTCAGGGAACTCTGGGCTTCCAGCCTTCCTGATGTAGAGCTGGGAACCACAGCTAAACCAGGAGTCTGGGAGCTGGCTTAACTAGGGTTCATTTTTCAGTGTCATTTTTAATTTTTCAGTTATTTCGGAATGAAATAATGTTGGGTTTTTATTTCCTCAGGAAATTATGAAATTTCTACTTGTCATTCTAAACCGCAAGGTCATTGTTTTCAGCTGGAAATTCTGACTTTTGACTGCTGCTAATTTAAATGGTTGGACAGTTAGCATTTCTTCGGCTACAGAACAATGAACAAAACCAGTCAACTTAAGTTAATAGCCACCATGAACAAGCTTCTGCTCATGTTGCATCGAGGCTGTTCTGTTAGGAACATTTATGTTCCAAAGAAAGAGATGATGTGAAAATTACAGGATCGGTGAGGGGGTGATATTGCAGAGTCTGCTCCTAAATAACCTCAGTAATCCGCTGATTTTTCCATGCTGATCATGACTCCTGCGACGTCTTGGTTAAGAATGCTGAACAGTGAGTGACTTTCCACCTGTTTGGAGATTCTTGCAGCAAGTCTGAGTAATGATCACTTTCTGTTTTGAAAACAGCTGCAGCTAGGAATACATTAAACTGATAAAGATTCCGCTGACTAATACCCCCTCTGCATTTCTTATCTGTCTGGTAGCATGTTGTAGTCATTTGTATACTAGAAAATTTCATAACATCTGGTAGCTCAGTAATGATGTGAAACGGTGTGGGGTTTTGTCAGCTTATAAAACATTTGTGTTTCAAGTGCAGAATTTAAAAAATAGATCAGAGGTTTCTTATGGACAGTTTTAAATAATAATAACCTGCAATGGGAAAGAATCCTATATTAATGCTGCTCTCTCTCTCAATGGTTCTTGCTTGTTGTTGACTGGTTACTTGTTAGTATGTTCTAAACTGAGCACTAGTGTCTTACTGCATTTGTGAACATCTTTTTAAATAGGATCAATAGGCTTTTTAGAAAGTGGTGGTAGTTCCTAATAATGAAAGCACTGGGCCATCTTATTTGACATCTGTGTATATATAGCATCATGAGTGTGCCTGCAGCATTATACAGTAAGTAAAGATATGGTTCCTGTCCCATCAGCTTACTAACCAATTGTCTCCCCCATGTCCTGTCTTTTTATGATCAGTGTGTGATAGCTCTGTGTGCGACCTTGGGCAAGTAATTTAACTTCTCTGTGCCTTGCTTTACTCAGGGCTAGTCTACACTTACCGGTTAGTTCGACGGCTGCGGATCGAAGTTCCGAGTTCGATTTATCGCGTCTGGTCTGGACGCGATAAATCGAACCAGGAAGTGATCCCCGTCGACTGCGGTACTCCAGCTCAGCGAGAGGAGTACCGCGAAGTCGACGGGGAGCCTGCCTGCCGCGTGTGGACCGCGTCTGAACCGCGGTAAGGTCGAAGTAAGGTATGTCGAATTCAGCTACGTTATTCACGTAGCTGAATTTGCGTACCTTACTTCGATTTGGGGGGTAAGTGTAGACCAGCCCTCATTTGTATTTATTATTTGTATTACTGTTGCCTCCAGGAGCCCCAGCTATGAACCAAGTCCCCTTTGTGCTAGGCACTGTACAAACACAGAACAAAAAAGGCAGTTACTTCTCCAAAGACCTTACAGTTTAAGTATAGGACGAAAGAAAACCACTGGATAAGGACCGAGGAAGAAACAATGAGACAATATTGTCTAAATAGATAAGATAGACACAGGGTGGCGGAAGGGATAGAACACAGAAGCAGAGTGAACAATAGCAGCAAATGTCATGGTAGTTCCTTGACTACTTGTTTGTTTGGGGGCAGGGATGTTTTTGGTGGGTTTACTTAGGAGGGGGTTAGCTAAATGGAAAGAGAGGGGAAGAGGGAGGGCGGGGGAAGAGCAGATGTGGAGTGAAGCTGAGGTGAAGAGGGGATGGGAGGGTTGGAGCAGCTCATCAGCACAGGCGGAGACAGAACATTACAGTTCTGACTGGAATATCCCAAGGTCCCTGCTTTGGCTGCTTTGGCCCCTACCTGCTAGAATCTCTGGCTGGCTCCTCTCTGCTCTTCTCCCCCAAGGACACATGGTGGTTTGGGAGTAGGGAGGGGAGGCACTGCCTGGTTCCTAGTGCCCCCAGTGTGTGTGGCGGGAAGAGGGTCTCCTCTGAACAGTTCTGAGTCCAGTAGGGTGCTTGGAGGAAGTTTGATCCTATCTGGGTCCCATTTTACCCCTGACCCACAATGGAGTGGTCCCTGCTTTCAGGGCCAGCCCTTAGACCAAATGGCATCCCAGGCGAGGAGGGTCTTCGGTGCTTCCCCCCCCCCCCCCACACACACAATTTGTTAAACTTTTGAATGCCTTATTTTTATTGTGTTTGTAGCCCATTTCACGACTTCGATGCAAGATTTCCATGCATGATGTATCCCTGTCATAAGGACAATAAATTTGCACGCTAGGATCTGTAAATCTGTATTTATTCATGCCATATATAAGCAAATAAAAAACATTTCCTCTAAGCTTATAGAAACTTTTTAATTTTAAGAATAACTGACATGTCTTAACATCAAGAAATTGAACTGAGCACCAACATTGGGTGGACCAGTATTAAATGGCGTTACAGTAGGTGACCGCCTTAGAATGTTAACCCTAGTCCTTTAGTTTAAAAGGTTACTTTTCTTGCCTTCGACCTTGTGAACTGAAGCACAACGTCAGAGAGACCCAAAAACTAGCCAATGGCATTTTCAAGTAACTGCTACTGCCTAAAACCCAGGCTATGTTGTTCTGTACCAGATATTTTCCCATTGAATTTGCCCCTTGCTGAAAGCTAGATTGGAATTGAGCTTTTCACTTCCTATACTCCGCTCCTGAAAGCGTCTTTGGGGTCATCTTTTATTTTCTATAGGGGGAAACAGACAATATTAGGTTTGAGAATAGCAGCCGTGTTAGTCTGTATCCGTAAAAAGAACAGGAGTACTTGTGGCACCTTAGAGACTAACAAATTTATTTGAGCATAAGCTTTCGTGGGCTACAACCCACTTCTTTGGATGCATAGAATGGAACACATAATAAGAGTGTGTGTGTGTGTGTGTATATATATATATATATATATATATATATAATATATATAAACAATATTAGGGAGAGCAAAAGTCTCTGTTCTGCAGTCTTAGAAAGACATTACATGTTAAGCATGGCAAACATTACGTGTTAAGCATGGCAAAAGGAGTAACAGTATTCCTTTTATATTGTTGCGTAGATAGGGGTTTGACAGATATCTCTAGTGTCTCATTAAATATGTCCTTTATTAGTCGCTACTTACACTCTTCAAGTCTTAAAACACAAGTATACTTTCACAATTACACAGTAAAGCAAGGGTTCACAATATCGCAGCTGGGCTCTCACTTCACTTCATTCTTACATCTCACTGACTGACTGGCGACGCCCGTCCCCTTAGACACCCGCCAGGGCATGGCTGACAACACTCTAGGAAGCTTGAGGAAAATGTAGTTCTCAGAATGTCTGGAAGGTTCCAGAAGATTCTGCAAAGGACCAGGACATTCTAAGAGGTTAGTGAAAAGTGAATCCACATACGTAATACCTCTGAAACCTTTTACTTCAAACTTTCTGTTTTCCCTTTTGTCGCTAACAGCAAAGACAGCATCCCGAGTCCTGTGCCACCCTAGGTGGTCGCCTGCCTTTAAATCCAGCCCTTCCTGCTTTGGTTGTAAACAAGGTGTGCTGCTCAACTACTTCGCAGAGTTGCTAAGGGAAGTGTCCCTCATTGTTAACATATCTGGGATCTGCATGTGTAACTCCACTCTTTGATTTGCCCTGATGTGCTCTTTGATATGCTCTTTCCATATTTAATAATTCGGGAATAACGTATGGGCCAGGTTTAGGTCACATATAGCATTAAGGAAAGTTAAACTCACAAGGAAACTTCTACAAACTCCAGTCGAGGTAAAAGTTGCTCAGTTGTTCCTCTTCCCTATGAGTTGAAGATACGTCTTCAGTTTGTCCCTTCTAACAAGCAGCATTAGATAAAAATGCCATCTGCGTCAAGATAATGCAACTTGCTACCATGGACCTGATACAAGTTAAACTTGAGAGAGTCGAGACACTGCCTTTTTAATTACTGGGCTGAATCACCCATCCAGTTTTAATTTAGAAAGAGAATCTGACAACTGAGCACATACAGGAATTCTGCCTGGACCAAATACAAATTTCTCTGTTGGTCATGTTAACAGTTTACCATAATATACTGCTAAAAATGTGTTTAAAAATAGACTATTCTCAAAAACATTTCCAGGCAATGTTAGTTCATTTGATTAGTTTGGCCATGTTTTCTTCCCAGATAACAATTTATTGTAACTCCTGATCTATGTAGAGATAGTGGCCACAATCCTGTTAACGAAAATCTCCTTGACAGAAAGCATTATGTAGTATATTGTGAGTTTTTTTGTTGTTGTTGTTTTGGTTTGATTAGTTTTTTCATATTATAAGTGAATTTGCTATGGGCCTGATTCTGTCATCCTTGTTCAGGTTGAGTAGCATTCTACTGCATGAGTAGTCCCACTGAAATAAATACAGTTCATAAAGTTATTACCCAGCATGAACGGGGGGTGACAGAATCTGGAACTTTATTATCAGATCGGAATGTCCTCTCAGGGGCGGCAGGTTCGTATAATTTTTGGTGGTGCCCAGAATGGGTCCAAGTCCTGCCCCCCCACCCCCACCCCCACACACACACCTGCCTAAGGCTCTGGGAGGGAGTTTGGGTGCTGGGTGCGGGCTCTGGGCTGGGGCAGGGGGTTGGGATTCAGGAGCGGGTGCGGGGTGCAGGCTCTGGGAGGGGGTGCGGGGGGGGATATGGGCTCTGGGAGGGAGTTTGGGTGTGGGAGGAGTGCGGGCTCTGGGAGGGAGTTTGGGTGCGGGCTCTGGGAGGGAGTTTGGGTGCTGAGTGCGGGCTCCGGGCTGGGGCAGGGGGTTGGGATGCAGGAGCGGGTGCGGGGTGCAGGCTCCGGGAGGGGCTGCAGGAGGGGGTGTGGGCTCTGGGAGGGAGCGTGGGTGTGGGGGGGTGGGCTTTGGGAGGGATTGTGGGTGTGGGGTGTGGGCTCTGGGCTAGGGCAGAGGGTTGGGGTGCAGGAGTGGGTGTGGGGTACGGGTTCTGGGAGGGAGTGCAGGCTCTGGGAGGGGGTGCAGGAGGGATGCGGGCTCGGAGGGAGTTAGGGTGCAGGAGGGGGTGTGGGAGGGATGCAGGCTCTGGGAGGGAGCTAGGATGTGGGGGGGGTGGGCTCTGGGAGGGAGTGTGGGTGTGGGGTGCGGGCTCTGGGCTAGGGCAGGGGGTTGGGGTGCAGGAGCGGGTGCAGGGTGCGGGTTCTGGGAGGGGGTGCAGGCTCTGGGAGGGGGTGCAGGAGGTGGTGCGGGCTCTGGGAGGAAGTTTGGATGTGGGAGGGTGTGGGTGGGTGGGCTCTGGGAGGGAGTTTGGGTGCAGGCTCTGTGCTGGGGTAGGGGGTTGTGGTGCAGGAGAGGGTGAGGGGTGCGGTGCTTACCTCAGGCAGCTCCCGAAAGCAACCAGCACACGCCTCTGGCAGCAGCTCCTATGTGGGGGGTCAGGGGGTCTCTGTGCACCGCCCCCCACAGCTCCATTTGGCCACAGTTCCTGGCCAATGGGAGCCACAGAGTCAGTGCTCGGGGCGGGACCAGCATGCAGAGACACAGACCCACCACCACCACCCCCCCAGTGCTGTAGGCCTGTTCCGGTCACTTCTGGGAGTGGCGCGGAGCGAGGACGGGCAGGAAGCCGCCTTAGCCCCGCTGCGCTGCCGGTGGTGGCTGGGGTCCCCAGGCCCTTTTAAATTGCCTGGGGGTGGCAGGCGGGGCCAGGAGACACTCTGGGGGAGTCGCGTGAGGGCGGCAAGCAGGGCTGGGGGAGAGACCTGGCCCCAAACATTGGAGTAGCCAGGCCCCCGGGCCCTGAATATTCCTGGAGCACGGGCACCATGGGCCCATATAACTCGTTGCCCCTGTGTCCTCTAGCTTCCATTCACTGAAAATTTTTCTCTCTTTCCTATTGGTTGTGAAGCTGATGGGGGTGGGAGGAGAGGGAATGGAAGTACTAAGCAATGAATGTTGTGTGGAGGGTGTAACAAGTTCTGTAAGCATCCATAGCAGTCAGAGAAGAGTATTCTCTTTAAATCCATCAAGAGACACTGCTTGAAGGCAATGGACCCAGAATGAGAGTTTTATTATTGGTGGTGGTTTGTATTGCATAGTGCTTAGGAATCCCAGTTACAGACCAGAACCCCATTGTGCGAGGCGCTGTACAAACCCAGAACAAAAACACAGTCCCTGCCCTCAAGAGTTTGCAGTCTCAGTAGCGAGTCAGGTCATGGCATTTAAATCTAATCTGCACTGTTTTCATCAGAAACACTGTGGTCAGAGCCACTGGCTTCACAAGTGAGAATGAATTTGCCACTTCCTAATCATCTGGAGAGCTTTGCTATTTTAAAGCCAGATTGTGAATCCTTTGGCAAAGAGTTACTTATGCGAGTAATGTGGTGATTGCAGTGGGGCTACTTGTTGAGTGCCTGCTCACCAGTCTCTGTAGGGAATTCACAATCTGGAGAATTTACATATTGATTGCCCCTTAGCATTCATGTTATCCAGGCTGTTGGATACTCCCAAGGAAGAGTAAATGATTCCACCACCTGAGGTCTGACTGAACTGCTTGACTCCTGTTAAATATGTGGGAACCCTGTGGTACAGTGTCTCTACATATTTATCCCTGAAATGGAAAAAATGACATGAGTACAACTTCATGTGTGCACTGTGTTGGCTAATGCTGTAACTTCTGCTATCAATGGACTCAGTAAATAAAGGGATTAAATTTGTTGACAAGCAACACATCTGGCTGACAGACAGCACTGGACGCCAGGGATCAACGTCTGTCCTGACTTAACACACCAGCTGGTGCATTCGTCCAGCTCTAATTTATCCAGATGTGTTGCATGTGGACAAATACGATCCTAGTATCCTTGAATAAATCAGAGTAGCGCTTGGCCCTGGTTTTGTTTCTGTAGATTTTAATTTACCCTTAGTGGTCAATTTAGATAAATATAGTCGGTTAGCTGTAAACCGTCACTGTCCTGTAGAGGGCAGTGGTGTACATATGCATTAAATTGCTCTTCATAATAATAGCTATCTATCAGGGTTTGTGGGGGCGTTGTTTATATGTAGAGAACATTTGTTTTTAAAATGGATTGTGCATGTATGGGCAGTTCCATATTAGAGTCTTGTTTAGGGTGATCAGACAGCAAGTGTGAAAAATCGGGACAGGAGTGAGGGTAATAGGTGCCTATATAAGACAAAGCCCCAAATATCGGGACTGTCCTATAAAATTGGGACATCTGGTCATCCTAGTCTTGTTAAATATTCCATAAACTTCCACCATCATTCCTGCATTGTTACAGTCTTTATGTACTTGGTTGAAATGTTGTGATACCCTTCCTGTTAAATCTACAGTTTCTCCATCTCTAAATTCCATTTACAGATGTATATTTGGAAAAAAAATAAATAAAACTGCCACCTATTAACCAGCTTGAAGTACTGCAGCAATTTGTGTTGGTAGAAGAAGGGATAAAAGACAACTTGTAATGGCACAATTATCACTAAATAGAACTTCCTAGAAATGTGATGATCACCTTTTTTTTGTCTAATTGACGGTGAGGTATTCTGTTAAACTTAAGAAAGTCATTTCCAGTAAATGCACCTTGACACTTTTGAAAAATGGTAAGATTGCTGTAAAGGGAGGAAGACGTAAACAGAGATGGGGTCTGAAGAGCAAAAGTTCTGAAACAGCTCCAGTATTCTAGATGGTTTGGAGCTGATTTTTGAGGCTTATCTGTAGAAGCAAATAATCTGAAACCAATTCAGATCCAGCTTTTAAAAAATCTCTTTGTAACTTCTTCTGCAATTAAAGATGTAATAGTCTTGTGTGTTTTGTTTTATATTTATTTATTTTATGTATAGATATTTTATAAGGCAGAAAAATTAATTAAACCTATCTTGTAACTTAAGGGACGAAAATAATTCCAAACACACACCAAAAGAGCTGCAATTAGGAGGCAATGCATCTTCTCCATTGCATGCTATGAGTGTTTCCCCTGATGCTTATACATTGTTTAGCATATTTATTCTCATGAAGGCTTTTGTTAAAGATTGTTTATTGCATAGATGAATTCTTGTTTGCCTGTTGTTGCTGACTTGGGAAGCATTGCATAAATCGGAGCCCCTTTTGTAAGAGAAATAGAGCACTTTCTGATAAATATTGTCTGTCATATTGGGAATATTTCTCAATATATCTCAGGTGTGTATATTATATGATCCCCATAAGAGGGGGAGGGATAGCTCAGTTGTTTGAGCATTGGCCTGCAAAACCCAGGGTTGTGAGTTCAATTCTTGAGGGAGCCACTTAGGGATCTGGGGCAAAAATCAGTACTTGGTCCTGCTAGTGAAGGCAGGGGGCTAGACTCAATGACCTTTCGAGGTCCCTTCTAGTTCTATGAGATAGGTATATCTCCATATATTATTATTATTTTAACAGTACTATCATAGTCTTTAAAGTATTTATCCTCCCAACATCCATGTAAGGCAAGGCACTGGTGTTATCCCCATTTTACAGATGAACAACTGAGGCACAGAAAGGCTAAGGCCCAGATCCTGATCCTCAAAGATATTTAGAAACCTAATTTCCATTGATTTCAATGGAACATAAATACCTTTGAGGATCTGGGTCTAAATGATTTGTCCAAAGTCATGCAAGAAGTCTGTGGCAGAGTAGGGAATTGAACTTGTAACTCCCGAGTCCTAGGCTAGTGAGCTGTCTTCTCTTATACACACCACATGGAATAGTTTCTATTCCCTTTATCTTTGTAATTGTACAGTTGTTGCCAATATACAACTTTAAATTTGGTCTGTGTGCACATGTGTATGCGGGCACATCTGTATATATTTCTCTATATATGTATGCCATATGCCCCAATCCTGCCAACACTTATGTATCTGAATAACTCTGCTAACTCTTATGTATGCGAGTAGTCCAACTGAGTTTGCATGTGTAAAGTTACTCATGCTTAAATAATTGCAGTATCAGAGCCATCAATCATCACATTCTGAACTTGGGAAAAATTGGATGAGAACTCCTCCTAGACTAATGAGCATTGTCCAGGGGAATAGACACAGGACTGGAGTTCAAGAACCTTGGGGTTTTAATTTCAACTCTGGCACTGGTCAACCTTTTTGCTTCAGAATCCCACCTGTAAAATGGTGATAACTAAGACTCTGTCCCTCTCACAAAGTTGTTGGGGGGCTTAATTAGCACTTTGAATATGTCAGCCACTAAAACAAGTGCTGCATTATTATTCCGCCAAACACAAACTTCCCTAGTGTTCAGTGTGATCTCAGATCTGAGGGATGGCCTCAGTCCCATGAAATAATCTCTCAACACAGGTAACATCCTGCCAGGGGTCAGGAGAAGGGTTTTTGGGGTTTTTTTTCCCCCATTTGATTGGTTTTAAGGTTTTTTGTAAAATTTTATTAATTTACAAGTTTATTATTACTCATTAATGTCTCCATTGCAACTTCCTTACACCGAACAGACCCGTTCTTCAGATGGCAGGCTCCACTCGTCTGAAGTAAATTTTGCTATTTGAATGAACAGTAGCAGTTTCCTGGAATCTTTATTTTTTTAAAAAAAGTGACAGAGACAAATTGCAAGACTCAGAGCTGGCTATCTCACCTGATGCTCTTTTCCAGTGTGTTTAAGTTGGTTTGGTCTGTTTTATCTCTTCAACTATCTTGTCATATACCCTCCCTACACTGCAAAAAGGAGGGGGCGGGGAATAGCGACACCGCATACCATATCAATACTGACTAAGCAGCATAGATTACAGCTGCTGTTCCAGAGAATGCAAAGACATAATTGATAATAAAACCTTTTCTACTCAAGGTACTCACTTAAATCCAGCAGCCTTTTCCTGCTAAACAACATACATGGGCTGTTTATTAAGAGGCAGTATGGCCTAGTCCCAGCTTTGGGACAGTGGGGAAATCACTTTGTCTGTCTCTCTCTCTGTTTACCATCGCTAAAATAAAATGTAAAACACTGGGGTGTTGAGTGGATGTGTTAATTAAAGTCCTTACAGCACTTTCAAGATGCAAGGCATGAGTCTCCATTCCATTACAAGAGTTTAAGTGGGTGTAATTTCATTGACCTCAGTGGAAATATGCTGGTATGCAAGTGGTGCAATAGCGTGGAGAATCTTTTGCCCATAGCGCACTGTATAGACATTGCTAATAAAATCTGCCTTTTGCTGCATGAACTGTTGTGAGAGTCCCAAAGAAGGAGAGGTTAGCAAATATCATAAGATTTATTTGCAAAAGTACAAATTGTAAGATTTTTATTTGCAAATGGCAAATATTTGATGGCGGCCCCTTGTGCAAGTATTATTTGTTATAACCTTTTCAAATTCTATCGGTAGTGAATATGTGTAGTGAACAAGGCAGGCTGGTTCAAGAGAAGTGGTTGATGACTGCATTATTCAGACTGAAATCTAAAGGATTTTTCATGTGCTTGTACTGAAAAGAAGTTTGCAATGCTGATCTAACCATTTTAAGTCCCATCTCCTGTAGCCAGCAATAAACCTATTAATTCTGTTTTATGCAGGTCAAGCTGTCAGGTAGCATAGATCCAGTTGCTAGATCACTGATATCATTTTAATAGGCTATAAAGACCATGGTACTCGCAATAAATGTATGTGCACTGTGAAATTTTGTCTGGGAGTAATGTGTGTGTCTTGTGTAATTAAAGTGACAGATTGCTTTCAAATAAGATGCCCTGTGGAAGCTCAGCGGTACAATGCAGAAGGTGCTATATTTTCTGTGCAAAATTTCAAATAAATAAGAAGGGAAATGGGCTGTGTGCACGGCAGTCCAGATCTTGGGTTCTGAGCTTTTAGCAAAGATAACGCTCCCCACTTCTGCTTTGCCCAAACAAGCCGACAAGCCCGCTGAGTGGAAAGCCTTGTATTCCAAAGATTCATGGAAAGCTCAGAGATGCACTCAGCAAACATACTGTCCTGAATGCACTCGCACTATCAGCGGTAGCCTAACAGCAGCTGAGTGGTTGGTTTGCCCTTCAGAATATGGCCTTCTGAATGAAAGAGAGTAATGTAGTGATGAATCCGTCAGAGTCAGATGGGTTATCTTTACCCTACAAAGGCGGTGTCAGAAGCATAATGTATTTGTGGTACTTTTAGTATTGCATCTATTCTTTCAAAAGCCAAGTTCCCAATCTGTTTAATAGGCTCTCGCTGTGTTTAAAAATGAATTCCAATCTATTTAGGTTCTTGCACTATCTTCATCATCATAGTATCAGAGCAACTAAGTGACCAGTTTTCCCCTCAAAATGACAGCACAATAAAATTCTATAAAGGCAGCATTATTGTGATATAGTATATTACACTACTCTGGCCAGCCTAGGCTTCCCCTGAAACTTCACCAGCAGCATGAGCACCCCCAGCCAGACAGTAATGCATGCCCACCAAGTGACTGACAATGGAAAACAGGCATCAGGTAGCTGATCCCCCTAGTGGCTGAACCAGCCAGGGCAGAGGAAACAGACATGGGAATTAGAAGTGGCCATGTGATCAGGAGCCATGGATGTTCAGAGATGGTAATTTTACTGATACATTTCCATTCTATACATGTCTTCGAATGTGTTATTGCATTGGATTTTCCAAATGGGATTGAGGATGGGAATGTAACAGTAACTCCTGGAGCTCACAGATACTGGCTGGTGTCATGGCTAATTACTTTGTGCAATCCTGAGTGACATCATGTGGGACCAGGAAATAAAGATCAGTCCCTTACCAGCATGCTCAATACAAATGGTGAGGTTTAGGAACAAATGGCTAAGAAAGAGACCTAGAGAAATCTTAGGCAGAATGTTCTTTGCAGGTTATCTGTGTTTAATGTACACCTTTTATCCCACTGGCTGCATGGAAGATATTACGCGGATTAACCTTTTATGAATGATATCCAATGGATTGCAAAAGGGCAGGGAAATAAAAGAAGACTTAACCTCCACTGTCTTTCATGTCTAGGGTTTTATTGCTAAAAGATAACCCCCGTCCATGCAATCTTATTTTATGAGTGTGTGGAGCATATCTGATTCAGATAAGCAGGACAATAGTATAGAATCTCTTACCTGGTTTTGTTTAATTTATTTCCCCTTTTATCTTCCTTATAATACAGACAAGTAACATTTAAACACCAGTTTAAGGTTAGAGTGTTCCATCTTTCTTATTTCCCCACCTTGCCTTCTTGTCTCTACTTTAGTGTACCTGCTTCCCTGTTAACATCTCACTAATCCATACACCTTCATTAGCCCATGCTTGGCATACCTCAATCTACCTCCTTTCTCATTCTGTAACCTGTGCCATTTACCTGGTATTGAGTATTTAGTACAGGGACAAATGGCCGGCGTCGCAGCATGCTGTAATATTGAAAGGAGTATGGGCTGGTGATTAAAGTAGAAAACTTGGAGCCAGGTGTTCTGGACTATATTTGTAGCTGTGCCACTGCTGGGCTGTGTGATTCAGGTGAGTCACTTAACTTTTGTGTAGCAGCTGGGGAAACTGAGGTAGAGGAGGAGAATTATTTGAGTCACCTCACCTCTCTGCACTTCAGTTTCCCCAGCAGCAAAAGGGATATGATTATGTTTGTATTTTTTTTCTTCAACTTTGTTTAAACTAAAACAAACTAAGCCTGGAAGTCAGTCAGTTGAGGGCTGATTAAGACTTGCAAGGGCTAAAGGTTAAGCAATCCCCCACTGGCTTGAGGGAAGCTTGGCATATCCGCCCTTATTCTGTTCTTGGCAGGGGAGCTGACTGAGCTGAACTCGTGTCCAAGAATGTTTCTTAGGAAATTCAGACTTTTCTGTCAGCTGGACTAACCATAGTTTCATTTAGTAAAATTTAAAACTAGTATTTGCAATCCAGTGAGTGTGAGGAGACTGGCTCTTTGCAAATGCAATCTATAGATTGAAGAACTTGTGGTTAATTGATGTGTGTGCTACTGGTATGTTCCATGTAAACAGTCTGTCACCAGAGGGATTGAACATGCATGCACCAGAGTGCAACTAAAGCTGGTCAACATTTTTCATACAAAAAGGTTTTTAGGTTTTTGTTATCCAAAAATTGACTTAATTCCAAAACAGAAAATATTGCCAAGAACCGTTGACTTTTTTTAGAAATGTTTAATTTCTCTGCAAAATTGTTTGCAATGTGTTTAAATCAAATTGGATATTGACCCCCAAGGTGCAGGAGCAGGAACTGCTTGGTTTTCGTTGGTAAAACGAAAAATTTCTATCACAATTTCAACAATGTTTTTAATTAAGATTTTTTTTTCACAGTGTTTTTCTTTTCGAACTATGTGAAATGGAAACAACTTCATAATTGTTTTCCTATTTTATAACTAGCTCCAAATGCAACAATTTCAGGGCAACCTGGTCCATTTCAGAATTTATTATTGTAGCACTTTAGCAGCCCTGTTTATGGATCAGGACTCTGTTGTGCTACATGCCATATGAATACAGAACAAAAAGACCCAATTCCTCCCTTGCTTACTGTCCAGGAGTTCAAGTGAACATGGAGGGTGGCGAACAATTCTTCAGGATAGAATCAAAATATGGGGCCTAATCCTCCACTCTCTTTCTTTCATCTTGGGTATTCAATTACCTCTACACAAAGTGGATATAGGACATCACTCTTCTGATTCAGTAGTATTTTCACCCCTCTCCACACCCTTGCTTGGCACTGGTGTAAATAACTACACAAGGAGTGGAGAATCAGATTGGAGGGGGAGGGGTGAGACTGGATTGCCTTGCTCGTGGTATAAATTATACTGAGTTCGCATTGTAAACCTCTGTAATTGTGTAATTCACCAAACAGGGAAAGAAGCATTTATTAGTGTATAGTGCTGGTCCTGCACACAAGAAGGCCCATTGAAACCCCATGAGCCATTGTGAAACATTAAAGGACAAAGACTTTGCTGATTTCTCTCCTCTCCCTCTCCCCCCCACACTGCTATGGAGAGGGGACCTGCGTGTGAATTCATCCCAGCAACTTGAACTCTGGGGGAAAGGAATAAAAATACCTGACAAGAAGGAACTGTATCACTATACTGCTTGGAATTCAGAGAGGGCAATATTTCTAAGCATAAGCAAGGGATCCCCAAGCTGCTTGGCTTGGGTTAGCCCTAAAGCCCATATATGTGTATTACAGCAGCTACTATTACCTTTTGGAACGTAAGATAGAATCTCCTTTGTGTGTGTCTATTTACCAGCTTTAACCTTGTAAATAACTCTCATTTCTTTGTATCTTACTTAATAACTCTTTAGTTAGTGTTCTAGACAAGCATTGTCTTTGGTTTGAGATCTGAGGTGTAAGTGACTGGCCCTTTGGGACTGGGAGTAACCTGAATATTGTCATGATTTTTAGTGTGAGGGACCATCTATCTCAAAGCCAGGCTTGCCTGGGTGCCAAGATAGACCAGAGTGCCCAAGGGGACTGTCTGTGACCCTGTGTTAAGGCTCTTATAGTGTTTAGGAGTTCAAACTTGTTACTTGGTGAAATCTAATCATAGAGCATACAACCAATTTAGGATTTGTGCCCTGTTCCTTGATGGTCTTCCCTGAGGTTGGCACTCGCACTCATGAACTCTAGACCACTTAACACCTTGCCCTTACCAGTTTTTTCAGCAGAAAGTTATGGTTCTAGTTCCAAAGTCTAACCCCAGCCTGTGGCTGCCTGGATTAGCAGTGACACGTTGCCTGATCCATAAACACATGATTATGTACTAAGAGTCTGTAATACATGGATCCGTCCATGTTTCCACCTGCTGTCCTCTGTCAGAGCATGAAATAATATTTATTCATGAAGTTCTCTCTCTTGCCAAAATACTTGGGGCAGCCGCAGACAGTTAAATCGCATAAATATGCCATAAAAAAGTCAGACAAAAAAAACCAAACAGTTGCCTCACCTAAAAAAATAAAAAGGAAGGGAGGGGGGTTAAACACAGATGTACAATTCAGTGCGGTTCTTAAAAATCCAGGGCAGACTCTACCAGCCTTCCCCCCGCTCCCAGTAAAAATGGCAAAGTCCAAACAAATATAACAGACAAAAAAGATGAATTTCATAAACACTCAGTTAAACTGAAGTAAGGCCATAGCCTAGAAAGTGCAGTGCAGCAACTATGTAAATATCTTCACTAGAGCTTCTCCGGGAGTCTCCAACAAGAAGCTATACTGATGTCTAGAAAGAACCACAGGCAATTCCTTTCATCAGTTTCTGTTTTGAGCCCTTTGAGACAGGGTCTGTCGTCTTGGTTCACATATGTACCTTGTCTACCCAATAGGGGCCTGTTCACTGACTTGGGCCTTTAGGCACTACTATTATAAATAATGTTCCCATGCAGAATCTGTTAATTTAGAGTTAAGATTGCTGAAGTCATTCTCTTAACTCATATGCAAAACATATACCCAAGCACTACCATTAGACAGATGGTAGATAAGCATTTATGGAGCTGTTTTTTGTTTTACCCTTGCGGCTCATATGACAGTGAAATGTGAGTTTTTGGTGCATGAATTTTTCAAACAAAATATTTGTTTGCAGAGTTGATGTAGCCAGGTTGGTCCCAGGATATGAGAGACACAAGGCAGGTGAGGTAATATTGTTTATTGGACCAATTTCTGTTGGCGGAAGGTACAAGCTTCCAAGCTACACAAAGCTCTTCTTCAGGTCTGGGGAAGGAAGCAGCTAAGCATACCTTCTGCCAACTTCTGTTGGTCAAATAAAAGATATTACCTCACCTACCTTGCCTCAAACAAAATACTTGTAAACCGGTTAATATAAACATTGCCAATATCCCTGTACATTATGAACTATGGTTGAACTCTATTTTAAAGTTAGTGGTCTGATCGCAAGGTGTGTTACAATCCCAAGTTACCTGTGGACCTTGTGCATAAGAGGCTATTGGGGGCAAAGCAAAGGGAAAGAGACTTTTAAATTGTCCTTTCTGCAAGAAACCCCTCTGACTGTAGTCAAAGGTAGGCTAGATCAGCTGTCTGTTAGTCAGAGATTAACACAGCTAGCTGTAAACTACAGGAGGCATTAGCCGAGGTCTGTCAGGCATAAGCGACAGAGATGAATGTTTCTCTTTAAGAGTAATCAGCTGCAGCTTTGTTGTCAGCATCATATGACCTTGGAGAGCCTTTGCTCTGCAGATATCACTGGGTTGTTTTTTTAATATCATAAAGTGTGATGCAACTTGCAGATGGCGGTTTAGGGGAGGCGACTGAGTGCACGTTCTGCAGGGAGTACTGAAATCTTAGTCTTTCGATGCATAGGGCCAGATTGCATGTAAAGGCCAGCGTGAAGGTGGGCTGCAGGGCCCACAAGGTTCATTAACCAAATCCAGAGGACTCAGACCTGTTGCTGACCAGAGTTCTATTTCCAAACTTTCCTGTTGTTGATCTAAATATTGTCGTGTATCAGTATCTGCGGTCGAGCAGCTGTTAGAGCCCCGATGCACTGTTTTCTTTCATCACTTGCTTTGGTAGCAGAAGTAGATAATTCTACACATGACCTACTAATACCAAATGAGTTGCTAATGTAAAGCATCTGACCTATCCCAAGCCCAGAGTCAGTGAGTAGTCATTTCCCTTGACCAATATCACTAACTTTGTGGGGGAAACAGCTGCTGAATGATTTTAGAATTAATCGTCTCTTATAACCTTTGGTTTTGCATCTCAGACAAATTTCTGTGTAAGAAATTGAAGGTGCGTGTGCTTCGTGTTAGGGCTCTCATCTGAATCCGTGGGCTGCTAAACACAGATTAAACAGGTGTCATTGTAGATACTGGATCAGTTACTTTGACATTTTATATCTTCTTCCCCTATTCTCACTTCACAATGTATCCACCTCTACTGTACACACGTTCACCCTCTAGCTTCCATAAAGCAATGACTTCATTTTGGTCAGCACTGGGAGATGAACCCAGGACCTGTAGAACTAAGAGTGAGAGCTTCTGCAGCTAAAATTGACAGGAAAGGTCTCCTAGCTGGGAGCTAAAGTGAGCTCATATCATCTCTGAGTCATTTACAGAGAGGGAAATGTAATAGTGGGGGACATGAACACCCTCTCTCGCTGCACTCAGCAGGAAGAAATTTAAACTGAAGCAGCTATCGTGTACCCTACTGAAAATGCACTAGTGAACCTAAATAATGTAACTTGTGTAATTACTTATCTTCCCTACATATGTATTCTAAATTGATGAATGGGAGGGACTTTTTGCAAAATAAACTGACAATTTTCTTTAGATAATGCTGAAATCATTGCTGTCTCATTAGGCTAATTTGTGCCTAAAAGATACTGGGACATGTCTTTAATGAGTCCTATATTATTAATGGATTACAATCGCTTTCTGAATCTTGCTCTGGGAGAGGCAGTAGGAGCGGCTCAGAAGCAAAGGCTGACTGGAATTTAGCTGCTGCTTATTACTTGACTGTACAGGCACACTTCCTAATATGAAGACAGTAGCGCAAACAGGGAGCAGTCAAGACCAAGAATGGGCTCCAGGTGTGAAGTTTGCAATTTAAAAATGCCATAGTTCAGGCCTGTTCAGATCTGTGTTGTAATTTAAACTTTCAATCGAAGTAGTACCCTGGGGACCCAATCGACACCTGGGGATTTATATATATATATAATTTTCCCCACTGCCAAAGATTTAATTTCTTCATTACATTGACAGCAAGGGCTTTGGTCGTGAAATGAGTTCCGTGTGCAAGGACAAGCTGAAAATTCACAAGACAGCGAGGACAGCAACAGGACTGAGCCCTAAAATCTAAAAATACCCCTGCTTGGGGGTAGCCTCTGATTTTATTGCAAAAAAAGAAATTTATATCAATGGTGATCCCTTCTGAATCTGAACAGTGTTGCCTTTTCAACAGGGCCGGCTCTAGGCACTAGCAAACCAAGCACATGCTTGGGGCAGCACATTTTCAGGGGCAGCATTCCGGCCATCTTTTTTTGTTGTTGTTGTTGCTTTGAGCTGCAAAAGCCTAGAGCCAGCCCTAGCAGCAACAGCACGTCGTGCGTGGGGGGCGCCCTGGGGCTGCTGCGGTTCGTGCCGCGGGGGAGCAGCACCCTCACCTTGTGGCTGGGCCGGGCAGGCTCCGAGTGGGAGACACTCAGGCTGGGGGCCACCCCGTGGGGCACACGGAGCCGCCTGCAGGTGCCGCAGGGCGGCCACCCACCAGCACCGCAGCCGGGGCTGGGCCAAGCAGCCCGAGCCGCCCAGGGACTACAGTAGGGCAGCCAGAAGCAGCAGCAGCAGTGGGACCACAGAGGGCAGGGCCTGCGTCCAGGGCCGCCAAGAGTGGGTTCAGACTCTAGTGAAAAAAATTTTTCAGGCCCCCCAGCAAGGGCCGAGAGGGCAGGGAAACCGGGCCCCCTTCCGGACCGCCGGGCCATGGTAATTTGTACCGGCTTCCCTCCCCTCTCATCAGCCCTGCCCGGGTCCCGCTCTCCGGGGCTCCGCTCCCTCTGGGGCTACCCTGCCCCGGCTCCTCAGCCCCCTGCCGGGGCAGTCCCCCGGCTCTGCCCTCCCAGGTCCCGGCCGGTCCTGGAGGCGGGAGCCCCGGCTGGAGGGACCCTGGGCTGAGGCGCGGCCTGGGAGCCCCTTGGCTTACCCCAACTCTGCCAGCGCCAGACCAGCTGGAGGCGAGGGGGGAGCGGGAGGAGTCCGCACTGGTGGGGGGAGCCCAGGGCTGGGGCGGCAGGGGGGATGGGGGGGGGGATGAGAGCCCAGGGCTGCGGTGGGGGGCAGCCAAAAAATTTTTTGCTTGGGGCGGCAAAAAACCTAGAGCCAGCCCTGCTTTTCAAGATACTTGGAGAAGCTTTTCTAAATACTAATAGCAGCCCATCTTTCCACTTCTTCTGTGGCAAATAAATATGAACAGTTGCACAAAGACAGGGCCAGCTCCAGGCACCAGCGAAGGAAGCAGGTGCTTGGGGCGGCCAATGGAAAGGGGCGGCGCGGCGGGTCTGCCAGTCCCTTCTGTTTGTTTGTTGTTTGTTTTTTGTAGTGCAGAGGGAGAGGAAAGCGGATGTATATCATTAAAAGTTCCAGGGTCGTGTTTGCATGATGCATGGAATATAGGCATGGGGTACGGGTCATTTGCTGGAGGATTCTCTGCACCTTGAAGTCTTTAAACCACAAGTTGAGGACTTCAGTAGCTCAGGGGTTTGTTACAGGAGTGGGTGGGTGAGATTCTGTGGCCTGCATTGTGCAGGAGGTCAGACTAGAAGATCATAATGGTCCCTTCTGACTTTAAAGTCTATGAGTCTAACTGAGCATGATTCTTGCATGTTACCATTAAAACCTGTATAATGGATACCTGCACCATCTTGGCACATAGGTCAGCATGTGACGGTCTCCCAGGGTCAGGGGGACCTTCTTTGTTCCATGCCTGCCATAATAGCATGACAATAGTAAAACACAGGAAATTTCTGAGGAACTGTCTGGCATAGGGGCCAACTTTCCCCGACGCCGGTGGGTGCTCGCGCCCCCTGGCCCCGCCCCGACTCCACCCTTTTCCCTGCCCCGACCCCATTCCAACCCCTCCCCCAAAGTCCCCGCCCCAACTCCGCCCCCTCTCTGCCACTATTGGATCCCTTCCCCAAATCCCCGTCCCAACCCCGCCTCTTCCCCGAGCGCGCCGCGTTCCCCCTCCTTCCCCCTCCCTCCCAGCGCTTGCCGTGCAAATCAGCTGTTTCGCAGTGCAAGTGCTGGGAGCCGGGGGGGAGAAGCGGGCACGTGGTGCGCGCTTGGGGGGGAGGCGGAGGCAGAACGGAGGCGGAGATGAGCTGGGACAGGGGGCGGGGAGCTGCTGGTGGGTGCTAAGCACCCACCAATTTTTCCCCGTGGGTGCTCCAGCCCCGGAGCACCCACAGAGTCGGCGCCTATGCTGTCTGGTAAGCTTAGTTCCACAGAATATACTCACCCTATTTATGTCTGCCCCTCACCAGATATTAGGATGAACTTAACAAGCTGATGGAGTCCTCATCTGATAGATGGACATGCTGTGTGCATACCCTTCATATTACCACAGCTGAGACTCCAGATGAAGGCCCTCTGCTTAATAGGGCAGCAGCACTGCAAGGTGGATGAATCAGAGAACTCCCTTCTGGCTGGGTTAATTGGCCACATTTTTCTCTGCCGAGAGCGATTCTTTAAATCTAGGATGGGTCTGTTAGTGGAGTCACTCAGCTAGTCCATAGGTCCAGACAAGCTCAGACATTAGATGTGAGAGGAAACTTTATGGAAGGAATGGAGACCCCGTATTTGCTGCCAAAATCCAACATATTTCCATGAACTGAACTATCTTGTATTGCTCTGGTTTATTCAGAGATTCAGATTCTTTCCCCCACCATTTCCCACAGCAGGCAGAAATGGTCCATCAGGGCTGCTGTCCGTGTTTCCAGGGAAGACGTTGATGGGGGAGATAGTGAGGGCGGCTGAGGCAGGGCTCACGAAGGCGGTGGGAGCATGGGGAAGGGAGGTGGTGTGAAATGAGGAGTGGTGGAGGGGAAGGGACTTCACGCTCCTGGGAATAAGAAGGAAAGAGGCAGTGAACTGGGGACGGATACAGTTGGAGGTTGGATTGGAGTCTTTGTGGGGACTGGCTGAAGGATGACAAATCTTTTGCAGACACCAAGGGATCATAAGTTGGTGGTGGGAGAGGTGGGGTGAATTAAAGTGCTTTAACTGGGTACATTGAGGAATTGAACATGAGTATTCCCAACTGGGCCAGATGCTGTGCTGAGGGGAAGCTCTGTGTGGTTGCACAGGCTGTGCTTACGCAGGATAAGGCCTCGTTGCTTTATGGCAGGCTTCAATGTATACAAAAGAAGAGCCAAAAGAAAAGGCTTGTTTGCTTGCCAAATATGCAAAGATAGGAATGAAGTTCCAAAGAAAAGTTAATGCCCTCCAGAGAATTCATCCCTGCATCGCTCTGCATGCAAGCCAGTTAGCACCAATCAGCCACAAATATTTGAATTTGCGGCAGAGGTTTGACTCTGCGTGCTCAGTACACAAGGCAGAGGGGAAGTTTCTTCAGTATTGTTTAATGTCATGTTCCGCATGACTGAATGGACTCCCCATAAAGGCATTCAGAAAAGTCCTCCTTTTTAAATGAACAAAAGGGGGTTTACCGTATTGTCAGAGCCTTGCTTTCCTGAGTATTTATTTAATTAAGTCCTTATAAAATAAATGTACAGGAAAGAAAGGCATCAGACGGTAAGGTAAATGCCCGGTGCAATTCCTTCCTTATTGTCTAGCCCACCCATGGTAGAAATTAAAGCTGTTGTAGTATACATACCAGAAGGAGAAAGAGTTTGACAGACACTCCCCAGTTGAACCAAAACTAAAATTTTGGATGAAAACGAGCCTCAAGGTGTATTATGTCCTCCTCTAAAGGCTGTTCTACATCAGAGAATGGCTACCACCTAATGCAGATTCTGTATTAGTTTGCATGGGGGAAGCCGGTGCTATTCAGAATGAAAAGTCCTGGGTTTAAGCCCCACCTATGAACCGAATGGGGACGTTGACCCCATGTTGGTGGGTCATTTCACAAGGGTGATTTTTATCTGAACCTCCCCCATCCATAATTAGTGTCCGGGGGTATTACAGACAAATGGTTCCAGTCAAAGACCTATCAGTAACTGAAACTGCTGCCGCCTCTTTTCTGGGCTCTTCCACTTTTTCTTGGATGCATCCAACCGATTTCAAGCCCAAATAGAATCATAGAATATTAGGGTTGGAAGAGACCTCAGGAGGTCATCTACTCCAATGCCCTGCTCAAAGGAGGATCAACACCAACTGAATCATCCCAGCCAGGGCTTTGTCAAGCCAGGCCTTAGGGTTTTTAAGGATGGAGATTCCACCACCTCCCTAAGTAACCCTTCCAGTGCTTCATCACCCTCCTAGTGAAACAGTGTTTCCTAATATCCAACCTAGACCTCCCCCACTGCAACTTGAGACCATTGCTGCTTGTTCTGTCATCTGCCACCACTGAGAACAGCCGAGCTCCTTCCTCTTTGGAAACCCCCTTCAGGTAGTTGAAGGCTGCTAGCAATTCCTCCCTCACTCTTCTCTTCTGCAGACTAAATAACCCCAGTTCCCTCAGCCTCTCCTCGTAAGTCATGTGCCCCAGCCCCCTAATCATTTTTGTTGCCCTCCGCTGGACTCTCTCCAATTTGTCCACATCCTTTCTGTAGGGGGGGGGGGGACCAAAACTGGACACAATACTCCAGATGTGGCCTCAACAGTGCCGAATAGAGGGGAATAATCACTTCCCTCGATCTGCTGGTAATGCTCCTACTAATACAGCCCAATATGCCGTTGGCCTTCTTGGCAACAAGGGCACACTGCTGACTCATATCCAGCTTCCCATCCACTGTAATCCCCAGGCCCTTTTCTGCAGAACTGCTGCTTAGCAAAATGATCCTCTTTGTCCAGTAAGGTTACAAAAGAAACCCCCTTCAACCTTTGGGGCATAAGGTTGCAATAATTTCTTGGGTTTTAGATTCTTTAATAACTATACACATTCACACAATAAAAGTCACTTCACCCTTCTATCTACAACAATCCTGGTCTTGAATTTGTATTTACCAGTGAAGTGAACTGTCATCATGTTTAAAAAAACAACAACAAAACCTTTACATTATTTTTAATCATCATATCATATTTTCAGTTGGTTGGAGAAAAAAAGTGGATACTTGGCACAGAAAATGTGCTCTGTTTTTCTTGAATCCCATTATTCTGTAGCGGGATTAGTTAGTACAGTGGCTCTCAAACTTTTTTACTGGTGACCCCTTTCACACAGCAAGTCTCTGAGTGTGACCCCCCCTTATAAATTAAAAACACGTTTTTATATATTTAACCCCATTATAAATGCTGGAGGCAAAGTGGGGTTTGGGGTGGAGGTTGACAGCTCGCGACCCCCCCATGTAATAACCTCGTGGGTCCCGACCCCCAGTTGAGAACCCCTGAGTTAGTATATTGTGCCTGAGCTGTCTGTCTCTCTAGCTCCAGGCATGCAATGAGTTATGTTCAGGCAGACCCTCCACTGAATTCTGTGATGCTCCACACAAGCAGAGCTTGTTGCAGGATCAGGGTTTTCATTTCTACATTGCAGGAGCTGCACCGCACAGATGGTGTCCTCAGCAGAAATTTGCTTCCCTCTCTGACAGAGCCTAATTCCTGTTGACCTTCAACGCGTGCTGTTTACCAAGACTTTTAATGATGGCAGGTTGAGAGGAGATGGTGTCACGTTTGCAGATTGGGAACCTTTCCCCCCCCCCCATGACATTGTGCCCACTTACATTTCCTTGCTAAGGGTGTGTTTTCGTATTTTTGACAGGCACATCCTATTTACTGAAATAATTTTCTTTTGTAGCCCTTCCTTTTGAGTCTTAATGGAAAGGACAGTAAAATATTGTATCAGCTATTTTTTTTTTTTGCTTTTTAAAAAAAATCCGTTTTCCTTGATTTTTAAAGCTGTGGAGTAATTTCTATCCATCGAGGCTTAGGAAGCTACAGTCTGCACTGTCTCTCTGATCCTGAGGGCTGTGTACAGGAGGGTGGGTGAGGAACTCACTGGAAACTGGCCTGGCTGGGATTGTTTTTTCTTTCTTTCTGAGGCAGAACTAGCAGAGGCATGCCTATCGCCCTCCTGCTGTCTGTAAACACCTGATAACGAGGAGGAAGCACTAGAAGATAAGGAGCTGGAAGCTGCCACAGTTTTCAGCCTTGAGCATTTGAAAGGGTAGCCAAGTCTAATATTGAAAATGATGAGTTTACATTTTGGAGGGGGACGGCCTCGGAGATGTGATACTTTTCTGTGCACTGAACATCATTGCTGCGTATGAAGCAGTGGGAGGTGCCCCCGCCTTACCCCACACAGGCACAGCCCACTGGCACTGCAGACAATGAGGCAGGCAAGGAGGCTGAAGGTGCCATAGGCTAGGAGATGCACGTTGCGCAGCAGCAGCTGCAGCTTCCTCTACTGTGCAAGCACCAGGGGCGCGGGGCTCAACCCTCAGCCTGCTCACTCCACCCCTTCCCAGGAGCGCCGCCAGCCTTTTTGCCACCCTAGACGGCGGAAGGTCCCGCCCCCGAAATGCCGCCCCCGACAGAGGCGGCGGAAGGTCCTGCCCCCGAAATACCGCCAACGACCAGGGCGGCCGAAGATCCGGTCGCCGCCCCCCAAATGTTAGCGCCCTAGGCGACCGCCTAGGTCGCCTAATGGGTTGCGCCGGCCCTGCCCCTTCCCCCAAACCCCAGCCTTAACCTGCATCTTCTTCCCCACCCCACCTCCTCGCTCCTCCCCCCTCCCTCCTGAACACCGCAAACCAGCCGATTGCCACGGACAGGAGGCGGGGGGAGCAGGGGAAGGTGCTGATCTGCGGGGTCTGCCGGCAGGCGGGAGGCGCTGGGGGGGCGTAGGAGACGTGATGGGGGGCTGCCAGCTGTGGACAAAGCAGGCAGCCAAACGACATTATAGCAGAGCATTGCACAACTTTCAGCGAGCATGTTCTGTAATGGAGCAGGGACGTAAGAGTGAAAAAAACGTTAAGCGACAGGACTATAAGTGGGGAGTTACTGTATGCTAAACAATATGTTCCACCTTGAATTTTGCTGGGAGTTCCTTTCCCAGACCTGAAGAAGAGCTCTGTGTGGCTCCAAAGCTTGTCTCTGTCACTAACAGAAGTTGGTCCAATAAAAGATATATTACCTCACCCACCTCGTCCCTCTATTGTTTGGCATGTGATAAGAGACAAGAATTCCCTTTTTTTTTTTTTTTTACTTTTTCTTTTTAATATTGCTCTTCTAACCCAATTAAACCTAATGCAAACCAGGAGGCCCAAGTCAAAGGCAATAATGTATTTAAAAAATATATGAGGCCTATGAAGCATTTCAGAATCTTCCAGGACTCAACACAAATCTTACTTCCCGTTAGTGATATAACTCTTTGCAAGCTTGTCACAATAAATTAACAAAGCCTTGACACTTTTTAATAGGCAAGTGTCAGCCACCCAGCTGCTTTTATTTGAGACACTCAATATCAGGAACCCAGAAGCCAAAATCAAGTAATCCGTTTTTCTGTATAATATACTGAATTCCAGATAAGTTATCCAGTGGGTTTTCTGTTGGATTTTTATAGATATATAAAAAATATGCCACTCCAGGGGCGATTATGCTCTTCCATATGCTCAATAATGAAATGATACACTCATTATGTTGCATAACACAAAGGCATCTACTCTCAGACATTCAGCTCTCACCCCTGTGTCCTTGCCACCTTTTGTTCCCTACCCACAATGCCATAGTCTGGCTCCAACCTTTGGTGCAGAGGGATGAGTAAAAGTCTGCATGCCCGCTGTCAGTCAGTGTCAGCAGCTGCCCGGAACGGGTAGCAGTGGAGCTGAGCTGCCTAGAGGGTCACCACTCACAGCAGTGCATGGCCTTAGACTCCTCAGGGATGTAACTCTGTGTCTGGGCCTGAGTGAGTGCTGATTGCAGCTTTGGAAAACAAAACGCATGTCTGTCAGTTGTACGTTCTGTAGCCTGGTGGTTGGGATACTACCGGCCTTGGATGAAGGAGACGTAGTCAAGTCCCCGCCCTGCCTGATTTCAGGCAGAGGTCTTCATCCCGGATCACTCTCAGGGCTTGATCCCATCTCCCAGACCGGTATCCAAACCACCCAGCTATCAAGTGTGTGTCTGTCTGTGTCTCTCACTCTGACTCTAAAACTTTCCCAGAGAACATCTTGTGGAAACAAGTACATCTCCACAAAACGTTTCAGCTTTGACAAAGCAGCAGATTTCAGTGAAATTTCATTTTGACGAAAATGTTCTGACCAGCTCTAATAGAATCAGAGACTTAGACAGGAGATACTAATTATATAAAACTATACACACAGTCTTCCACACAGCTTGAGTTCTAGCTTTATGTCCTTTGTTCACCAGGTACCACTCCCTGACTATAATTCTTAAACGAAAGGGAGACATATATAGTGTCTGAATAATATACTGGAAGTAAATCTATCGTTACAGCATTGATAGTAACAAGATAAGGAAGGAAATTTTTGTAGTATTTATTTTGAGGTGGGTGGTTGGGTTGTTTTTTGTTTTTGTCCCCTAAAATCTACACGAATATTCTGTTACTGCTTTGGGATCTGAAACAATAAAGACATGCCCTTTTCCATAAATCAGGTAATATCATTTTTCATGCTAAGTGCATCAAAACGATAGTATAAGACTTCCTTTGAAAATAAGCAAAGATTTTGAAGACATGACAGGGCTTAGAATTAATTGAGAAGTAAGAAGAGCCAGGGTCCTTTTCACAGACCAAAGGGAACGTTAAAATCGCAAAGAAGTTTAAAAGCAAGGCTGCTGGTGAACTTCATTTCTTTATTCCTTCAGTGAGTTGATTCCCTTGGGCTTTCCTTAAAGAATAGAGGGGGTGGCAGGTGCTATCAGGTATGTATAATGATTTATGGAAAGGGAGGAGGGAAAATGGAAACCAGCAGTGTTTGCCTCCCAATCTAAAAGTACGTTAATCAGACTGACAAATTCAAGGTTATCCATGGTTCGTTAATAAAAGAACAATGGCCATTTCCGTGTGGAGAGAGATACTGTACCTGCTGCAGCACCTGAGCTCAAAGTCTGTAGTCAAAACTATCTGTCTTTTGGGGGGCCTCTGGAAATAACCACTGAGAGGTCAAGGTCGTTGAAAGCTGTTTGGATAATAGATGTTCTCATCACAGGACAGGGAAAGAAATTGCTGATGTCAAGAACAGGACAGCTAATAGGGCTCTGTTTTACACGGTGCTTGATAGGTAGCAGGTGAGATACTCAGGTGAGTGTTGCTTTTCCAACAGAAGGTAGCACCATTCTTCAATAGAAGACTCTGTAATGCTGAGTTATACAAAACACATAAGAAAGAAATCACATGTTCACAACACGTTAACTTGTAAAGATGATGTATTTTCTTGCTAATAATTAGGTAGCCTGATTTTTGGAGAAGTTCTGTGTGACCAAGTCCCATTGTGCTAGAGGTACTTAACATAATACTTGTAATAGTATTTTTGAAAATCAGGCCAGACATCCTACCTATATTAACTTCATATCTGCATTAGTTTTGTCTTTATTAACATAGCTTTTTACCTACCTGGGTATTGGAAGCAAACAAAGGGGTTCGTTTTCTAGGCATGGTTGAAGTAAGTTTCTCTCTTGAGCTTTTGGATGCAATTCCTTTTTTAAAATTTATTCCTGTAAGAATACCAAACTCACGAGACTGGTGAAGGAAACCTTTTTTTTAAAAAGGCAAAGGATAACATTTGCAGCAGTGTCTTAGTGACTTAGGAGCCTCGATCTCATTGAAAGACAATGGAACTAGTGGTCTGTCTACACTGCAATCACACGGTGTGGTTACAGCTTGTGTAGATGTACCCAAGCTAGCTTTACTCTAGCTTGTTTGAGTACTGGACAGAGGCGGCTCTATGTTTTTTGCGGCCCCAAGCACGGCAGTCAGGCGACTTTCGGCGGCATGCCTGCGGACGGTCCGCCGGTCACGCAGATTCGGCGGCATTTCTACGGGTGATTTGCCGGTCCCGCGCCTTTGGCGTACCCGCCACCGAATTGCCGCCGAAGCCGTGGGACCGGCGGACCTCCTGCAGGCATGCCGCCGAAGGCGGCCTGACTGCCGCCCCCCACGGATTGCCGCCCCAGACATGCACTTGCTGCGCTGGTGCCTGGAGCCGCCCCGGTACTGGAGTCACATAGCCTTGGAGCATATTCTTCTGCACAGGCTGTACAAGCCTGCCCAGAACCCTGGGTAATTACTCATGGGGCTAGCCTGCGCCGAAGCCCAAGCTAGCTAGATTAACGCTGGCTCAGATAGGTCTGCTGAGCTCCAGCCACACCATGTGATTGAAGTCAAGACATACCCCTTGGCTCCTAAGTGACTTACACGCCCTCTTGAAAATGTGATCATTACTGTTCTGCCTCAGCATCTGATTCCCCAGCCCAGGCTACTTCTGAAGTGACCTGCAATGTAAACACTAGAAGAGAAAAGAGTGAAAACTAACTTCTAATACTTCATTACCTTTTATCATGGGGCTATCTGGCAAGTGGCAGTATAAGAGTAACATTGTGGGAGCCAATACATACTTAGGCTTTGTTTACATGGGAAATGACAGACATAGCTATTGCATAATAAGATATTCCAGAATAGCTCTCAATATGCTCTACTCTAGAATAAAAGTGACATTATTCCAGAATAAAATCACTTTTATTCCTGAATAGTGTGTCCATATGGGAGGGGGTGGTTTCTGGAATACCTAAATCATATGGGAATAGTTATTGTAGAACAGCTATGCCTATCAATTTCCACATGTAGACAAGGCCTTAGTGACATCCCTATCCAATCTGCCCATTAACAAATCAGGAGTTGATTTCTTTTCCTTGCATTCTTGCAAACTCAAACTAGAATCTAAGAATCAAGTTGTGTTCCATACATGAGGAGCAAAACCAGGATTTTCAGACTACCTGGATCTTATTTTATATTAAGAGAAATTGTGAAAAAGAAAGGACATATACAGTCTCTGTGAGAGAGCACAGAAAAATATGGCTTCATAGAATCATAAAATCAGCTTCATTGAAATAGAAAACTTAAAAAAAAAAATTTCAATTCATATTAAATTTCTGAAATCACTCATGATGTCCTATCCCCACCTTAACCAAAAATAGCTCAATATATTCTGGGCCTAGAATTAATTGACAGTGTCCAAAAACATCTGTTGTATGGTATTCTAGGGATTTTTTTTTTTTTTGGTTGCTGTCTCTAAAAGACAAATTGTACTCCAATAATTAAGGCCATGATTCATTCAAGCACTTAAAGTGTGTACTTAATTTTGTGTATGTGTAATCCCATCCCGATCCAGCATAACCTTTAAGCACATGCTTCATACCTATTGATTTCAGTGGGACTTAAACATGTGCTTAAACAGAAGCTTAAGCATCTTGCTGATTCACAGGTTAATTAATTGCCTGTCCTATTGCCCACAAAAGATGTGTAGGCTCAAATGCAGTGTCTGTGTTGTTCTTTTTGCTAGTAGCAAAGAATATAAAGCTACATGTTAGGGTGATGAAGTGAGCACAGTCTTGTAATGCACTTGAAAACACAGACAAATATTCAAGACAGGAGTTGGTTTTCAAAAACGCATTGGTTGTATGTAGATTAGCAGAAGCAAAACTTTTAAAAAATTCTTACATCCTCATCAAAACCTCAAACCTAGTAAACCTAGATAATACTTAGTCCTGCCATGAGTGCAGGGGACTGGAATACATGACCTCTCGAGGTCCCTTCCAATTCTATGATACTATGAAACCCTTAATCTTAGAAAGAGTCTCACATTGATTAAATTGCTGCTTTTTTTAATAGACGGGGACAGGATTTAACCCCCATAGAGCACAAAAATACTTTGCTGCTAGAAATGGGGTCCAAACTGAAACCCCAGTCCAAGAGCCGGAAACTTTTCTGGATGTGAATTGATATTACTTTATCTATTAAGGGTCTGCCATATAAACACATCTATAAAGGTATTATTGAGGTTCAGACATAAGAACTACGCATACCAAACAGAAGATAGAGAATACAGTGGGGAACAAGTTCCTTGAAAAACACACACATGTATATCTGAAGGGACATTCCTGTAAAATGCTGACTTTTTTTCCCTCCAAAGTACTGGCAGTACTAGCTGCTTCATTTCCTTTCCTCTGTTTGGTGTGTGAGTTGCAGCACTGTGGCCTGGCTGTTAATTTACTCTGTGAGCCAAATCCTGGTCCCGTTGAAACCAGCGAGAGTTCTGTCCTGCATGGGAGTGGCAGCCCTGCTAATGAAAAATACAATTTGGCTCTCAGACCTGTCCAGCGAACGTAGCCAACAATGTAAATATAAAACCAGAGCTCTGTATTTCCTCCCAAACTGAGTGCTGGTCAGTGGTCAGGACTCGCTACTAGGTGCACATTGTTTTTGTTTCTATCTGCTTTTATAACCTTAAAATCCCTATAAACCTATTAATAATAGATATTCTATATACAGAGAACCCTGGTTATTTCTCTTATAGGGGTAATGTATACTTTGGAATTAACTAATGTCAGAAACAGGCAGATACAGAAAGCGGCTGCCTATTTGCTGTGCAGAGTATCCTGCTGGCAGCATTTCACACTCACATTCTGTGATCTGCACTGGCTTCCTATTAAATTATGGACCTATACAGGGTGAAAGCCCCTGCCTCAGCTGCATTCAGTAGAGGCCGCTGCCCCCAAAGGTGAATAGAAGGCTTCTTATATCAGAGTCCTTAATTGTGGAATTCACTCCCACTATCTCGATCTAAAGAAGTCGGCGCCTGTGCCGTCACCTCTAGGCTTGGCAGTTCAGAGCCGTGGCACCTCTGTACTTGCAGCATCAGTTATGAGAGTAAAAAAAATTGCTTGAGCCCCAGCACCTCTTTCATTACAAATTAAGCAGAGCATGTTGGCCTTCAATGCCTGCTGAAAGGCCTGTCTGTTCCCAAGCATTATGGGAGGGCTGAGAATTTTGGGGAAATGGGGCTGGTTTAACTTTCTTGGCAGGGGCGGCTCCAGGCACCAGCGCACCAAGTGCGTGCCTGGGGCGGCAAGCCGTGGGGGGCGGCCTGCCAGTCGCTGTGGGGGCGGCAGTCAGGGAGCCTTCGGCGGCATGCCTGCGGGAGGTCCGCCGGTCCCGCGGCAATTCGGCGGCGCGTATGTCGAATCCGCATTACCAGCGGACCTCCCGCAGGCGCGCCGCCGAAAGCCGCCTGCCTGCCGTGCTTGGGGCGGCAAAATACATAGAGCTGCCCCTGTTTCTTGGGCTGATGCAGCTGTCTTCTCGGTTGTTTTTATGATGTATTATTTTAATTCTTATGAAAACACCTTGCAAAGACTACCTTGCAGAACATTCTGCTGCGTATTGCTTACAAATGCCCAGCAACCGTTTTCAGGCTTGACAATGCTTGACTACTTGGGAGCAAATATGGCTATACATACCAAACACAAGCAAATATTGTCCATCAATCAGAGAAGATACAAGTATAAGCAAGTATTATGATTGTCTTGCACACACTCTTTTGTGTGTGTTAATACCAAAGCTACAGTGGGTGTGGCCTTGCAAAGTTTGCCGACCCCTGCTGGTAAATTATTAGAATTAAGCTTTGCCTTGGATGGCATCTGGACAATTTCCTCATGCCTCTGCACGTTTCTACTTGCATCTTTCAAAGATTTCCACACATTGTGGACAGATGCATTGCTTATGGCCATTTGCTCTATTAATATGCACTAGAGTGGCAGAAACATCTGCATGTGCCATGAACATTTTTTGCAGACACATCATCTTCATTTCCATCAAAATGCTTTATAAATTTTTTCCAGGTTTTTGTTGGAAAAACAGAGACCTGAAAACTGTTGACAGAACCCAAAATTTCATGAGAAAATTTCCCTTTTGTCAAAAAGCCATTTTCATTCCCCAGGAAAAGTCCAGTAATTTTTTTTTTTTTTTACCAGCTCCAATGTGCATGTAAATAGTGGGAAATAGGTTGCAGAGAGTAATTAAGACAGCGGATCCTTTTTATTGTGGCTGCAGCTGGTAAGTAGCTATTTGTATATTTCCTCCGTTAAGTCAGTACTAATGTCACATTCAAGGTCTGATCCTGAGAGCTGCTGAAAACCTTTGTGGGCAATCAGTACTTTTCCACATCAGGTCCGCAGTATGATTTCTGAGATGAAAATATAACTAGGAAAATAGCAACACAAGATGCTTCCAGAACTGTTCATGGCCCTGGCTGGCTTATTTTACATATTAATGTGTGTGTGTGTGTGTGTCTCTTTCTCTCTCCATAGGAGCTGGAACTAGGGGTGCTGCAGCACCCCCTGACTTGAAGTGGTTTCCATTATATACAGGGTTTATAGTTTGGTTCAATGGCTCTCAGCACCCCTGTCTCTCTCTGTTTTTCTCTTTGAATAGAATATATATAGTCTCATATATATGGCCACTTGGTCATACTTCCATCATTCATGTTCTCTTGGGGGTATACAGTCAAGGGAGCGTGGGTTGGTGAGGCAAATGCCAAATCAGAGAGAGAGAGAGATGAAAAAAAGTCATGTTAGATGAGTGGAGGTTTTGAACATGGGGTTTGATTAGACATTCATGATGATACTGTCTGACCTTACCACCTATAATTTGATTTCCTCAGGTATGGTGATCTCACTGGCAGCATAACTTACAACCTCACTTTTTCAGTCAATGGCCACGATCAGTGAGTCAAGTGTATTCATTATCTTCCTCGTATTTGATATACTTGCTGGACCATTCTGACGTGCACATGTCAAATCTGTGTAAACACATAATCCTATAGCTGTTACCACCATTCTTTCTTACCCTCTCCCTTCCTAGTCATAACCCTTTACTCATCTAATATTTTAGTGGGTTAGCCCTTTTGTCTTTTCCAAAGTTCTTAGGGCACGTTCGGATGTTACGCAATAATCACTATTGATAAAAGTAGGCAAGCCAAGTTAGGATACTGGTAGAAATGTTCAAATCAATGTGGAGGCTCTTAGTGCATTTTATCCACCTGCTTTCAGGTGGGTTATGTGGACGCAGGAGTTGAGCCGTAGATTCCTACATTGGGGCATTGGTGGGAGTGTTTGTTTTTTCCTGGACCTTGTTCTGGCCTGATGATCAAATGCAATGCAATGTTCTATGGAAGAGATTCATTTTGAGAGCAACGCTGGTTACATGGTCCCTTGAAGTTGAAGGAATGAGGCATGATGCAGAGGTGATGGGTGGTTGTAGCGTACATCCGTATCTAAAATCTCAAGGCTTTCAGGGTCCTCGATGATATGGAGATTTTTTTTTCCAAGAGGTCCCCTGAGGAGGAAAAACAGGACTAACTACTGAAAAAAATCTAGCCCGAAAAGAAAGGGGTGTGCAAAGTATGCTCAGTTTGAAACTCTCTATAGAAAGAGCTAATTCTTAGTGCTTGAACATCAGTGATCCCTGATGTGCATGACACTGGTACCTATTGCTGTAAGAATATTCACTCCCTGCTTTCTCAGGGAGAAAAGACCCTTTACTTAGCATATGCCCACTTGTGGCCTTTAGACCTTAATCCAAAAAAAAGAAGAAATTCCCTCTATGGGAATTTCACCTCTGTAAGAATTACGGGTTTACATGTTCTTTGCTACTGTGCAGGAAACCTATGTTCTGTTCCTAATCTAGTTTCAAAACCAACTCATGTACACCCAGGGAAGCTCGGTGTAATGGTGCCCTATAGCTTAGTGGCCAGTATCCAGCACTACCATGACAGAGATCTGGATTAAAGGCCAAGTGGTTTGTAGATCACCAAAATCTGAAACAGTTAGGCAAAGGAAATACCTGAGGGGCAGTGACAGAAAGAAGAAAGTCATTAATTTTTAAACCTGTCACAAAACTTTCAGTTTATCACATCTGTTCTATGTTGTACATGCCCATCTCGATATCCAGGGAGTGTGATGTTTCATTTCCCTGACTGTTACGATATTATTATACCCCTTGGTGGATGGGAAGTTATGTCCGAGACCATGGTGGAAACCTTGTTCGTTGCCAAGAAGGATTTTTTTTTTTAAAGAGTTCTCTAGTTCAGATTGAAGTTTTATTGATGTAGTTAGTCAAGGTACTTGTTTTCTATGCATTGCACTTTGATTCCCTGCTGATGTAAACTAGTATTGCTCCATTAAAGTGAGTGGAGCTACACTGATTGACACCAGGTGAGGCTATCCCATAAGATGCATGTATTTGAATAAGCTTATGATAAACAGATGCCCAAAAATGACTAAGGGAAGGGACAGGGAATGTTAACAATATTATCCCAGCTGCCCGAGTTCATTGCTAAAAGGTTCCACTAGCCATTGGAGCAGATAAGAAACAAATATGAAGCAGCAGCCTGAAAAAGGTTTCATTTGATGTTTCTTTGCAGAAGACAGTCAGAGCTTGAACAGTGTGTCCTCCATCTGCCTGTTAGGGCTTTAGGATTAAATTTACATTACAATCAAGAGTCGAGGGACAAGAGGAGGAAGACTTATCGCTTTTCTCAGGACATGCTGTTCTGTTACAAACTATAACATAGTTTTATGTTAATTTTGAATAGCAGCCCCATGCAATCTCCTCGCTTCACACAATAAAATACTGATTAGGTCAATGTTAGAGACACACCCTGTAGTCCACTTATCCAGTCATTTGGAAAATGCCGGTCTTTCAATATAGGACATTTTAAAATAAATTTTAAAGCAAAGCAAACTTGCTATAATTTGTTCTTGCAGTTTACGGTAGGGGCATCAAAAACCTGGGATAGGATCTCCTATTTGTATCTGTACTTATCTAAAGAAAAAAAAATTACGCACTTGCAGAGCCAACAGTAAAGAACTGGACATGTCGATTGTATAAATCATTCAACTATTTGTGATCAGAGAAGTTAAACTTCTGACTGGTGTGCTTAATTCACCTGTCAAAATCCTGACGCTAAGAGTCATCTTAGACGTCTTCACTGCAAACAACAAAACAAAAAACAAAGTGTTTTCTTAACTTGGGCTAAAATATCCGGGAAGGCACAAGAACTTGGCTTTTAACTCTGATTAGCAGCTCCAATTAAAGCTGGGGTTGAAGTTGAGCTGCTAACCAAAGTTAAAAGCCAAGTTGCCATGTTTTCATTGTTATTTTAACCCTTATTAGCTAACCTGAGTAGCCAATCCATGCTGTGAACACACATTGGATTTTCAGTGAAGATATACCCTTAGAATCTGCCTTGACTATCAAGCTGTTGTCTGTTTTTCTTGGCTCCTGCCTATCAGATGTAACCTTCTCTATTAAGTCAATTAACACAAAACTCACAATTTGTTACCCCACATTGTTGAGGTTTTGGACTTTATTTTTAGACTAGGAAATCACCAGTGTGGTAAGGCTGTAAATTTGTCTGTGGTGTTTAAATTCTGTTGGTGAAAACACATGTAACACTGCCAAGAACTAGATTTGCAACATGAGTGCCTGAATCATAGGCCTGGTCTACACTACGACTTTAATTCGGATTTAGCTGCGTTAATCCGAATTAACCCTTCACCCGTCCACACTACAGAGCCAGTTAATTCGAATTAAAGGGCACTTAAAATCGATTTCTGTACTCCACCTCGACGAGCGGAGTAGCGCCTAAATCGATTTTGTTAATTCGAATTAGGGTTAGTGTGGCCGCACACCACCGAATTAATGTGGTTAAATTAATGGGGTAGTGTGGCCGCACACCACCGAATTACTGTGGTTAAATTAATGGGGTAGTGTGGCCGCACACCACCGAATTAATGTGGTTAAAAACCGAATTAATGTGCTTAGTGTGGCCGCGCACAATCGAATTTATACAACTTGTTTCCCAAATTCGAATTATCTAAATTCAGATTAATCCCATAGTGTAGACATACCAATATAGGGTTATATCATGGATCTCTGTCTTTCCACAAAAAGCTATAGCCAAGCTGTAGCTTATATGAAGGTCTCAAACATTTGGATTGAATAACGGGAGCCAATAGGAAGTTCCATTTTCAGAGAAAGCTAAAAGCTACTACAAGCAAAAAATAAAAAGTAGTGGTTGGGTTCATTAGGGCATATAGCACATGTTTCAGAAATGTAATTCTTTTTATAGCATATGGGAGCCAGTGGATTTGTTAATCTTTTTTCAGATATGCTGTTTGGGTTTAGGACAGACTGAAAGAAAGACAGTTATAGATATTGTTGCCCCTTTGCTGATCAATAGCAGATTTCAGTGCCTTGCAAGTCAGTTTGCTGTTGGAGGAGAAGTAGGTATCACAGTCAGGGATTTTCTCAGTGTAATTTGTTTCTTTGGTAAACACAATTTTCCCACAGGCTATTCCCCTGGCAAAAAACTCAGCTACAACCCATCTCTTGAGCCTCAGTTTCTCTGGTGCCTTGTCTATGCTTCTGGTGGCCTGTAGACTACAGACACTAGATGTGTAGCTATGTGCCACAGTGAAAGGAGGCTGCATCCACACCTGTCAGGCAGCGGGGAAAGGCTCCGGCTGTTGGGAGGCAGCAGGACGCTACACCGCTAAAATGAGCAGCGAAGATGGGGTAGGCACTGCGTGGATGTGTAGAGAGCCATGTAGGTTATATACCAGGGCTTTGGAGCGGAGCCCGGAGCTGGAGCGCGGAGCAGCTCCGGAGCAGTGGAGCTGCAGGTTTTTGCCTGGAGCTGGAGCACAGCTCCAAAGCCCTGTCTAGGGTTCAAGCACGTAGGGTTCTCTGTCTACTCTCCCCGCCTCAGCAGTGCCGTGGCGTCTACACTGCTCTTTATATCTGGGCTAACTCGGCGCGCAGTGTCTGCACTCTATGCACTGCCCTAAGTGTAACCTTTGGACTGTCCTGGAATCTCACGGCTTCACACTTGGTACCTGTAGCTCCTTCAGCTCCTGAACTTTACAGATAGGGTGACCAGATGTCCCGATTTTATAGGGACAGTCCTGATTTTTTGGGTCTTTTTCTTATATAGGCTCCTATTACCCCCCACCCTCGTCCCGATTTTTCACACTTGCTGTCTGGTCACCCTATTTACAGATGGGAAGGAAGCTCCTTAAACAAAAACTGATCAGCTCGGATCATGTGGTCTCCCTCAACCTTCCTATTGTGCAGTTGCTCAAAAGGTTCAGCTGCCCGTCAGAGTGCTTTAAGCAATATAGTCCCTCCCATGGCTTTCTGTACATGGCCACTGCATGGTTAATTTTAAATCTTCCTGTAGGGAGTTTGATTCTGAGTGCTTTGACATCAGTGATCCCTAATAAGGTTTCTAAAATGTCAGTGACTTAGGCTAGGTCTACACTACCCACCTGAATCGGCGGGTAGAAATCGACCTCTCGGGGATCGATTTATCGCGTCTCGTCGGGACGCGACAATCGATCCCCGAATCGACGCTCTTACTCCACCAGCGGAGGTGGGAGTAAGCGCTGTCGACGGGAAGCCGCAGAGGTCGATTTTGCCGCCATCACTACAGCGGGGTAAGTCGGCTGCGATACGTCGAATTCAGCTACGCTATTCGCGTAGCTGAATTTGCATATCTTAAATCGACCACCCCCCCCCCGTAGTGAAGACCTGCCCTTAGTCTTTAATGCTAACTGACAGACCAGACTCAAGGTGGCTGTGGACTTTTCTTCATTGTTGCTTTGGAAACTCAATTTGATTCAGCTAAGCTGCCTTTTAAAGGCCTAGTTTAAAGGCCTAGTGCTAGTGCCTAACCTACCCCCCAACCTGCAGTCCCGTAGATGCAAAAGAACCCACTCTCAAGTAGCCCATTCACACAGAGAGGAGTAATAAGAGTTTTACCTGAGCTTTTATACAGATGGGAATTTAGTACTGCTGAAAGATGCGGGGTTGACAAGGGCAGACTCGAGTTTAGTCCTGTTTTTCCCCTACAACAAATGTAGCGGAAACAACAAACGTGCCATCTCTCCCTGGCCGCCCCCACATGCATTGGTCCTGTCCTGCTCTGCCATGCCCGCCTGTAGAAGTGACACATGGGGAAGTCTCCATAGTATTATAGCGCTTAGGTCCTGTGTTCATTTAGGACTACACAAGAAGTTATTTGAGAATAGCCATTTCTGATTAGCTATTCCTGATGAACTCTGAATTAGCTCAATCCACTGCTTTAAATTCACACCCTACCTTAGTCTGGATATTTTGGATTAACTTCCCTGTGCAGACAATCTTGGCCTCTCATGGCCAGGACTAAAAACATGATTTCATACAGCCAGGATCTCTTAAAGCTAAAAAGGAATAAGTCTTGCTACAGCCAGAGTTAAACAGGGGATCAGGCATTCCAGCAAGGATCCTAAACTCTTTAAACATCGATAGAAATACCCAACTGCCTGGTCACAATAGAAAACACAATGGCCTGGTCAAGGGTTCTAACTGTCCTCTTACTTACACGGATTGGGTGAAATGGAGTGACTCTAGATTTTCAAGAGTGTGAGAAGAATTGGCCCCACAGTCATTAAATGAAGAAAGAAGCAGAATTTCTTCCTGCTGGAGTCTCAGGCCTGGCTACACTAAAATTTTATCAGGAAAGCTAGTTCAGTTAAGGGTGGGATTTAAAAAAAAAAAAAAAAGCCCTAGGCTTGTGGACGCAATTAGCCTAGCATTTCAATAGATAGCTTCCCAATAGGGGGCAATAGACTATGACTGTATGCTTAGGTAAAACTTAGGAACGTAGACCACTCTACTTTCAAGAAGTGTTGATGAGAGAGGACGGCGTGTGGCAGGAGGAGTATTGCACTGTCTTGGCTCACTCGCCTATGCTTGAACACTGCACAGGCATAAGGCACTTTATCCCAGTATGGCTTATTTCACTTTGCACACCCTGCCGCCAGCAACTGAGCAGTTCAGTGCATGAAGATGGGGGTTCCTGATACTCCCTACTGCAAAATAGCAAACCTCACCCCCTCTGGCTGCTTGCAAGCCAGACACTGGGGAAGGGAGGAGGAAACCTTCCAACTGCACCTCTGCTGCTCCCCCAATCCCAACTTCCCCCGCCTCTGAAAAATCCCTGTCTTCCAGACCCTCCCCGCAAACTTCCCCCACACATGCTCTCCACACAGCCTCTGTCAGGCAGGGCAAGTGAACAGGGCTGTGTGCCATGGAGCTGGGCTGAAGGGCCAGGGTTAGGAGGAGAGTGGAAAGAAACAGTTTGGGGCAGGGGGGGAGTGCCCCTAAATGCCACCCAATCTCCACCCCTGGATGTGATGAACAATGTGACAAATGTGATTCTTATGCGGCAGCTATGTTTCTATTACCGAGTGGACAATTCACAGTAGAGAGTGTGTTCCCAGGGGAAATGTTGCTCGCAAGCAGCAGTTTCTCTTACAAAGTGTTGCTGCAAACAAGCATCTACTGTACTAGTATAAATACCATTATACTGGTATACCTGTGTCCACACTGGGTGGGGGGGGAGGGTTTGCCACTCTGTGCTGGCATAATTAATGTAGCAAAACTTAAATGTAGACCAGGTGTTAGCTTCATCTCTCACAGAATATCTGTTCCTGAGTTACTCCAAATGTTTACCCTTTCTCTGGCACGCTCTCCCATAGTAGAGAAATCCTCTTCTGCAGAGCCCCTGTCTTTGTGGCTGCTCTCTATTGTGATCCGAGACCCCTACATTGTCAATTTCCAGCTCAGCAGCAGGGTTATGACCATTCTCCCGTCTAAACACTGGACTTTATCTCCACACACCATGATAGTCATACAGATAATCTATTTCATTTCATTAGCTGAATAGACATTTGTCGGGCATTCTGGGTCTGCTAGGAAACAGTTCCTTTCTCTGTGTGATTTGTGGCAATTTCTCTCTCTTTTCTTTAAGCTCCCCATTTCTCCCCATCTTCCCTAGTTGCTAAACATGATTACATGTTCTCTGTCCTCATTTCCATTTCAAGCTATTTTGCAGTAATGTGCAAAAGTTTTTGCACAGCATAACTGTTCTGAAGGCTTGCAGACTCTCCTAGCCCAACTCAAATGATAGGGAAAGCTGAGTTCATTAAAATAAATAACAGCATCGCATGAAAAACAGCCCCAAAGTAATCAAAACTGCAATTTGAAAGAGTGACTTTGTGTAAAGAAACCTGCCAAAGACAGCTCAGTAACAGTGTCCTGCAAAACAAGCAGCGGTTTCATACACTCTATTTAAACCTGTAAGTCTGGCCTAGGTTCTTTGGTCCTAGATAAGTTACATTTAGCTGTATTAAAATGCATATTGTTGGCTTGTGCCCAGTTAACCAAACAATCCAGATTGCTCTGAAGCAGTGACCTGTCCTCTTTGTTATTTACCGTTTCCTCAACTTTTGTGTCATCTGCAAACTTTCAGTGATAATTTTATGTTGTCTTCCATGTCATGAATATGATTCCCAATTTATGATTACATTTTAAGACCTATCCGTTAGGCAGCTTTTAATTCATTTATTGTGTTAATGTTCTATCATTCTCGTTATTAATGAAAATGTCATGTAGCACCAGGTCAAATGCTTTACAGAAGTCTAAATATACCAGGTCAACACTATTACCTTTATCAACCAAACTTGTAATCTCATAAAAAATCCAGTTAGTTTGACAGAATCTATTTTCCATAAGCCATGTTGATTTCCATTAATTACATTACCCTCTTTTAATTCTTTATTAATCAAGTTCCACATCAGCCACTCCATTATCTTGCCCAGGATCGATGTTAGGCTGACAGATCTCTAATTACCCAGTTAATCCTGGTTACCCTGCTTGAAAGCTGGCACAACATTAGCTTTCTTCCAGTCTTCTGGAACTTCCCCAGTGCTCCAAGTCTTATTGAAAATCAACATTAATGGTCCAGTGAGTTCCTCAGCCAGCTCTTTTAAAACTCTTGAATGAAAGTTATCTGGACCTGCTGATTTAAAAATGCTTATCTTTAGTAGCTTCTGTTCAGTATCCTCCGGAGATTCTAGTGGCATGTGTCACTTTTACATTTTCAAGATTCTTTCTTGTAACCATGAGGGCTACAAATGTTTGTTTATTTTTAATAAATGAAAAGTTGGGATTCTGATGTAATCACCTGACTGCAGTAGTTGGGTCTCTAAGCATGGACCTATGTCTATGCCTTAATTTAGCCCTACCTGGATGCTTTCTGTGTAGGAAAGGGTGATTTACTCTTATGCATTATACTGCTTCTAAGAATATTTTTAGATGCCTGGTTTTAAAACAATTACACCTCTACCCCGATATAACGCGACCCGATATAACACGAATTCGAATATAACACGGTAAAGCAGTGCTCCAGGGGGCGGGGCTGCGCACTCCAGTGGATCAAAGCAAGTTCGATATAATGTGGCTTCACCTACAATGCGGTAAGATTTTTTGGCTCCCGAGGACAGCGTTATATCGGGGCAGAGGTGTACATGCGTGTCCCATAAAATACATTACCGCCAACTGAAGAGATCTACACTGCATCTATCTATCTATCCTATCGCCGCACAGAGAGAGGTGTATTTAAATGTACACAACAAATATTTTTGTTTTTATACCTTATTACATTCATAAATCTTTCTAAATTAGAAAAATCTTGTTTGGTTTATATCCAAATGTAAAATAGAGATTTCACGGGGTAGTAAACTATGACAAGAGGGACCCCTGTCCATCACAACTTGCTACCATAGTACCAGCGGATAGGGAAATAGTGGGGTAGCAAACTGTGATCAGGCAGTAAAAAATAATACCTCCTCCTGCTGGTGGGAAGCTCTGGTGGGTAGCAGTTTATATTGGGGGAACTGTCCGTGAATAGAACTGAGGGATGGCTTGCCAGGAATTTTCCAGTGTTTGTGACACTACCTCATCCCCGGGCCTAAATTCTGCCCCGTGCTGCAGCATCACACAACAGAGCATAAGGGATGTTCTTCCCATACAACCATCAAGATGGAATCTCTCCCCAGGGAGTAAAACAACTCTGGGAGAGGCTACGCGCTAACACTCTGGCCCACGTGTCGGAGGTCCCTGAAGGGGCGCGGTGTGTAGGCAAGGAGTCATGTCTAGCCCATGGCTCCACAGATATCGAGCACAAGTGCAGCAGTCAGCACAGCAAGCTCTATAAAGGGGCATGCTCTTTGCTTCGAGGAGCAGCAAAGGATGTACATCTGGGCATCACTCCCAGCCTTCCTCATGGAGTCCTACCGCAGATAGCAGGAGACTTGCAAAGGATGCAATAGCCAGTTCCTCCCTACTGTGCCAGCAATGGCAGGATTTGGACTACATTATTCAGTTGGTTTTCCATACAGCAGTTACATGGTGTTTAAGTTTGAATGTACTGTGCAATGGCAGGGTTAAGAGGAATCTCTGGATAAATTTCAGCTAAGATTTTTATCCTAACTCTGCAGATGATTAACTTCACTTTGTAACCCTTTAAAGACAAGGTCACCTGTTTCATCTGTTGGGGAAAGTGCTCTTGCAAATAAGGTATTTGTTCAACGTCACAGATCTCTACTGATCCATCCTTAATGCCACATTAGTTACTGTACCCACACATTTTATGCAATAATTCATGTGATACATTGTGATTCAGCAAGCAACAGGAGATAAGGCAGGCTACAATCTGGATTACTTTCCTTAGGTTTGCAGAACGTATTTGCAGATTTATTGATCCTTGTGGGGGGGAGGAACCTTTTCTTCACTTAACTATTCCATTACAGTAGGAGAGAATATGAGGTCAGGCTTAATGTGTCCCAGTAGCTGTTAACTTGTCTTTTCCACATATTGAAATGTGCTCACTCATTCTTTCTCTCTCTCTCTCTCTCTCTCTCTCTCACATATATGGTCAAATTTAGCCTTAATCGACAGGGACACAGCTCTGATGACTTCAGAGCCTTTGGGTACAAGGGTGAAATTCTCCTATCTATGCCAGTGCTGATTATGGCCCATGATGTCAATGCAAATCAGAGCAGATAGGTCAGTATAGCTCACCTTATACTATAAACTGTGTTTTCTTCATCAATGATTAGCACCTGGACAAGAAATCTTTATTGGCCTCAAAATTCTTATGCTGTACTATAAATAAGTTATTGGGTTAATAAAATGCATTACACTGTTCCCCTTTCTAAACTTCCTAACTCTAAGCTCTGGAACAGGCTTCCAAGGGGGGTTGTGGAATCCCCATCATTGGAGGATTTTAAGAACAGGTTGGACAAACACTTGTCAGGAATGGTCTGGGTTTATGAGGTCATGCTCCAGCGCAGGGGGCTGGACTGGTTGACTTCTCAAGGTCCCTTCCAGCCCTACATTTCCATGATTCTATGATTAATAGTGGTTTTTCCTCCCAGGACTTTTAGGACATGCAAATACTACAGTGAGAGTGTGTTACAGAACCTATATAGAATAGAAAAGAAAGCATTGCTAACATAGTCCTTGGTTGGAAGGGCAACGTATTTCTGCATCAGGCAGAATTTAGGAAGAATTAACAGTAAATAGCCCTTTTGCCATCCAGTAGGTTGGAGATACGAGGCTCAATGTAGCTCTCTTTCCTCAAGTAGATCCTCTTTTCTCCATCCTTCTGGAAGCCAGACCCTCATTGAAGTAAATGAGGGCTGGAAGCAGAGTGGAGAGGGTAGAGATCAGGGACCAAATTCAGCTGTTCTAAGAAAGCAAGCCACCCATTGCATCCACTTATGGCAGATGTGGCTTTTTTTGTTTTGTTTTGTTTTTGTTGCTTTTGTCTACAGTGTGACTTGAGAACATTTTCCTCTGGGTGGGGCTAACGGGCCAACAATATTGATAGAAAAGTCTGTAGATGCCCTGCAAAATGAGTGATGATAATACATAGCTCTGTATAGTGCTTTTCATCAGATCTCAAAGTGCTTTGTGAACGGGGTAAGCAGCTTTATCCCCATTTTTGCAGATGAGCCAACCGAGGCACAGTGAGGGGAAGTGACTTATCCAAGGTTACCCAGCAGACCAGTGGTAGAGCTGGGAATAGCTTGCCTGAGTCCCAGTCTAGTGCCTTGTCCACGAGGCCTCGCATTGTGGTGCTCAGTCTTTGCAATAAAATTTTTTCTTCTGTATAGTGTGAGGGGGAAATGCACAAAGCTATGGGATTGGTACTGGGTGGGGGATTTTTTCTGCCTACCTGTAATGTAGTGGATTGGCTTTTAGCTGACCCTACTGTGTTTTATTTTAAAAGCCTCTTAGTTACTTAAGTAGCACAATAAACAGTGTGCAACAGTGGACAAATGCAGTCCAATAACCTTTCCAGTAGTACTGCTGCAACATGACTGGGATGCCTAAGAGAGGTATACAACTGATACTTTTATGTCTGGCCACAACGTATGGCCATTAGACACCTTGATTCTGTTTCCACCTCGCCACTCATAAACCATGTAAGCTTTGGCAAGTCACTTACTAATGCTATTCCTTGCTTTCCCCATCACCACTTTGGGGACAGTGTTACTTGCTGTCTTCTACCAAATGTAAAATGCTGTGATCCCGAACCACTCCACACGAATCCCATCTGATTAGAGCTGGGCAAATAATGGATTTTACTGTTCGCTGGCTATTCTGAAAAATTGGGGAAAAAAATAGTTTTAAATCAAACTGGAAATGAATTGCTTCGAAATTTTTGGTGAATCAAAAGTTAAAAAAATTGTTTCAGGTTGAACTAAATGTTTTATTTTGATTTTGAGCTTTTATAACATTTGTTTAATTTATAAAATAAAATTTAAAGAAAATTTTGAAACAAAAAGCCATTTAGAACTGCAAAATCCAAATGTCAGGAAAGTCCCAAAATGAAATGTCAGTTTTTCAGAAATTTTAAAACATTTTTACCAAAACAATTAGACAAAATCGACAAGAATTCACAAAACGTTTCTGGGTCACTGTATCATACAATATCAGGGTTGGAAGGGATTTCAGGAGGTCATTTAGTCGAACCCGTTGCTCAAAGCAGGACCAATCCCCGACTAAATCATCCCAGACTGGGCTTTGTCAAGTCTGACTATATCTGCATTTGTTGCAGGGAAAAAGTTTCAGCTGAAAAATTTTGCAAGCTCTACTTTGATTGAAGGCTCTATAGAAGTTCAAAGTACAGAAGTCAGGAACTGGAGCTGAGATTTCCGAAGCTGACTAGAGAATTTAGCCAGGCAACTCCCATTTTCAAGCTGGGTTCTTAATGGTTAATTGAAGTCATCTTATCTGGCTTGCTGTTGTTTTGGGTCAGATAAAACATGATCTTAACCCAGTGTTGTGAACTGCCTCTGAACATGCTGTACCATTCACATGCCAGCTTTGCCTCCTTAAATCTTCCATGGGAACAGTTGCGCGTTTCTCAAGCGGTGTTGCATCAGAGAAGTTCAGCTCTCATCTCAGCTGCCCTGTGGGCTAGAAATGCCTGAGCTATTCAATCCATTTGGTACTTGAACAGTAAATTAAAGGTCTTCATTATCTTATTGGATAGTTGAATAAAACACTTTGAAACACTGGCATATTAGCAGCAATCAGGTTTTGAAAGGTCTCTTGTTGCTACAAGGAAATTAGCCTGATAAACTGCTCTTTTCAATTAAATGGCAATTTTTTCACAAGGAAGCCCAGAACCTATCATTTGGGGAAGATTTTTGAGTTTTTATGGAAGGTTTTTCTTAAAGGATTGACTTATTTAAAGAGGCTAATTGTAATTGTAGTACAACATTGCAGCTCATAAAATGTCCTCAATTCATTTGCCTGAGAGACACCTTCACCAAGGCCCTATGGCCTAGTGGTTAGGGCAGTGGCCCATGAAATCTGTTCCCAGAGTGAGAAACAACTCACTGTGTGACTTTGGATGTGGCATTTACCACTCAGAGCTTCAGTTTACCCATCTGTAAAATAGGCACGATCATACTTGGGTGTTAAGGGGCTTGTTTAACTTTTGTAAGGTGTTCCACGATAATGAGAAATATTTATACCTGCCTCTGGAAATTTCCACCACATGCATCTGACGAAGTGGGTATTCACCCACGAAAGCTTATGCTCCAATACTTCTGTTAATCTATAAGGTGCCACAGGACTCTTTTGTCACTTTTTACAGATCCAGACTAATACGGCTACCCCTCTCATAATGAGAAAGTACCTTTCATCTGAGAATAAACTAGTTAATGCTATTAAACCACTTCGACAATAGCTTGATGGCTTCCATCTTGGCAAACATCAGGGAGTCACCTGAGGAGACCTCCTGAGCTAAAAGCATGCATCTCCATTGCCTAGCTAAAGAGCCAGGGGACCGTTACACACTTGTGTTCCCTGTAGATTGGGACACGTAAACACACACTGCCCCAGGGGTTATAACAGCACTATAGAAATGTGAAGTATTTCTTCATATGCAGTGTGTATCTCCTGTACCAGTGCACAGTCTATGCGTTTACCATGGAAAAGTACACACTACTACAAAGGAACGAATAATAATACTTTGTCCGTAGATCTCAAAGCCCTTTACAAAACCTGATTAAACCTGCTTTGAGCATATTAATCCAAGATAGTAAAATTGTCATTGCATTGTCCATATTAAGATTCATATTGTTCATACTAATTTTAGATCTCAGAAGCTGATAAGCCTCCTGATTAGAGTTCAAGACACTGTTGGTGAGATCAAAACAACACTGTTCTGACATCTGCAGAATGAGAAGGAAGTGGACACAGATTTGCAGCAATATGCTATCGGACAAATCATGTGAAAGGGTTTCGTTCTAAATGCTTGACTTATTTCCTGAAAACAGGATTGTATTGCCTATTAATTTAGATATTGTATACTGAAATCTATCCTTAAACGGTGCCAGATAACTGCATCTCTGCTTACTAATCAGGGTAACTTTGGTGGTTTATGACATCAAAGGGACTTCAAAGGCTTGAAGTCTCCACATAAAATAATACTATATCCTACAGTACTCTGGAGTAGGGGTAGCTCATGTGATCAAAAATATTCCATTTTTAAAGAACATAGTGTTAAAACTGGGGAAATTTCATTTTGGGTAATTGCATCCTGCTTAAGGAGAATTCCTTTTTTGCAGGTTTGTGCCTCAGTTTCCCCATTTGTGAAATGGGGATAATGATATAGACCTCCTTTTAAAGTGCTTTGAAATATAGTGGTTTTCATCAGTATATCAGAGGTAGACGTTGTTAATATTCATTTCCTGTTCTGAAATGTCCATTTTTGTTTTGTTTTACTCTGAGGATAGCTGCATTTCAGCGGTTGATGGAATGATGCTTGTCTATAGGTTTGGACATTGGTGTGCACACTCCTTGGGGATGGAAGTTTGTGTCTTCCTTGTTTTACTTTTGTAAACCGAGATTGTAAGCTATTTGGAGCAGGGAGTTAGGCTCTTAGCCTAAGGGATGCTGATCTCTAGCTGAGGCCCACAGACGATAGTGATACGGATAAAAAAGGACAAGGATACAATTTGAAACTGTTTTAAAATCATTTTATATATTCCACTTTGCTCCCTGAATGAAAACTCAGGGGAAGCCTCAATTTATATGTAGCCTTCTATCTGGTCAGATGGGAGACACTGGGATCTGGATGCTAATGACAATAAGAGGGACCCAGAAGAGTTTTTTTGGATGTGGCTAATTGCCAGTTTGCCTGCTGAGCTAGGCACACTTTTTCTTTAAATATCTCCCAAAGAGAGACTTCTACAGTCAGCCATATGAAGGTTCACATAGCTATGCGGGCCAGCATCTCCAACTGAAAAGAAACCTTCAGGCATTCTCTTAAAGGCTTGGGAAATCTTGGCAGCTGATCAGACCAAACAGAGAAACATAGCCAGGGTGGCAGTTGCAATTTTGGAGAATACTAGATGTAGAACTCTCCAACCGAGAAACCCTTTTGTTTAATGAGTCCAGGTGACTTAACTCCCTGTCCCTTTTCTCCTTTCCCATAGGCAGTGTGAAAGTGTTTGATGATTCACCTGCTGCAGAAGGTGACCAGTCAGGAAGTGTGAAAAATCGGGATGGGGGGTGGAGGGCAATAGGCACCTATATAAGACAAAGCCCCCCAAAATCAGGACTATCCCTATAAAATCAGGACATCTGGTCACCCTACTCTCTGGCCTTACGTTTGGGTTTGTACTGTCACCCATCACTGCAGTATCTGAGCACCTCCTATGTTAATTAGATGGGTGATAGCAAAATCTTTAGCGGATTTTATGGAGTCTTTGGCTCGTCTCCTTTTTTGGATTAAAGGAAGCTGTGCTGCTTAGGACGGGTTTGTCTTTTTAAGTGGGGAAGTGAATGGTTGAAGTTATGAGTGGTGCTCTTATAATGGAGGGAAACCATTATTGAAGAGGAAGGTTTTGCAGGATTTTCTATGGGTGATTGAGTTTCTGCATTTGTCTGATTTCCTCTGGAAGCTCATTTGCAACCAGATAACCTTGACTGAAAGAATGCCTTGCATCTGACTGCTTCCTTCTGAATTTTATGATCCGCATTGTCCCAGAAGAGCTCAAGCATCTTAGTGACCATCTATGAAGTGCTGTTTGTAGCTGGGACCTGATCCATCAATGGCTTTGAGGATTAGGACCAAGCCCTTAAACTGGCAGTGGACACTCTCTCTGAGAACCAGTTTCAGCTTCCAGAAGGAAAATTTTGAGTAATATATTAGCATTAAAGAAGGAATATGACTGCAGAAGTTTGATAATGTTTTAAAATACAGAAAAGCAATGCTCGAACAGTGCTTTAAAACAATTTCTTTATAGCTGGTCAGCACCTTTCACCCCAAATGCCCTCAAAGTGCTTTGAAAACTATCTATAGGCATTTATCTATTTTCATGTTTTATAGAGCCCATCTTAAACCTTTCTGTGAGTTACAAAATTAAAAGAGAGTCCCACTGAAATATGGCTGCCGCTCTGGGGTGGAGTTCAGCGGTCCCATGACACACAGCACGCTGCACAGTGGAAAGAAGTGAAAGTCTGCTCCAGGGGGAACTAAAGGGTGACTTGATTTGATTGATCTGGGATTTAGAGCCTTATCCCACACAATTGACCTCAATAGGAGTTTTGCCACAGGAGCATAATCAGGCCTTTAATGCTTAATTCATTCCAGTCTTCCTACGACTTCTGCACAAGGCAGACTTCCTGTATCCATGTGTGAATAGAGCACCAGACTGGGACTCAGGAGAGCTAACTACCATTGCTATGGGCCTGCTGGGTGACCTTGGGCAAGTCGCTTCATCTCTATGCCTCAGTTTCTCTATTTGTAAAATGGGGTAATGATTCTTCTCTCCTTTCTCAAGTACTTTGTGATCTACTGCTGAAAAGGACTATATAAGAACTAGGTGGTGGAGGTGGTGGTTGCAGGATCAGGGCCTGATCCAAAGCCCATGGAAGTAAATAGGAGCCGTTCCATTCAATGACCTTCAGATCAGTCTTTGAGGCCCAGATCCCGTGCTGAGAACAGTGCAGGGCAGACCCTGTGTGGGCAGTCTCCTGTGCCTGCCTAGAGTACCACTGAAGTCCAGTGAGTGCACTGAAATGCAATCACAACGCCCTCAATGCAGTATGGCTTGTGAAGTGGTGCATGTGGAAATGCACTGTCTGTTTCAAGGGTCCAGTCCTTCAACTCTTTCCCTCCTTGTGCTGAGGACTGACTTACCTGAGTAGTCCCATTGATTTTAATGGGACAGTCTGCATAATCTGGCTGAGGGGACAATGCCATGTTTTTTATATGTTACATGTGTATGGACTGTAACACATGAAAGGGGCCACTTCCACAATGGTTTATATGATTGATTAAATAGTTTGAAATCCAGTGTGTAAAACAATTGCTGCATCCACAATATTTGTACGTAAATCACATAATTTTGTCTCTATGTAGGAGCAGGTAAGTGATACACATTAAACATGATTGTGAGAATAAGCTGATGTGGTTTGAAATGTTGTCATAACTTCTTATTTAGAGCCTCCAAATTCTTCCCACCTCTGGCTTTTCTGGTCCGTGGCATCTTCTAGCAGACTTTCAGGCCCTGTCTGTCTTCACATCAGTGGTTCTCAACCTGTTTACCATTGTGGGCCGCATCTGCAGCTCTCTGAGAGTTACGTGGGCTGCATCCACACCATATATATACTACCTGTATGTATGTCCCTGAGGATATCACGTGGGCCGCAGCTGTGTGCCGTTTGGGTCGCAGGTTGAGAACCGCTGCTTTACATACAGGCTTAACTTTACATAAGGGAGTTGCCCCATTGCAGACCGTAGGAGTGGCAAGTTTTGTTGTTGTTGTTGGATTGGGGCAATTAGCGTAGAAGCAGTGTTTGCAAGAATTGCCTGTGTGTGTGTGTGTGTATGCACATGCATTGTCAGCCGGCTGAAAACTACAGCAAAACCTAGGGGAAGATGCTTCCAAAACTGCCGCAGAATAAAACTCACACACACTTCCCGCAGTAACTCAGTTGGGAGGTCTGAAAACACGCCTGAGACCTCTTTGCTCCCGGTCTGAATTAAACCCATGGAAGCCCGAGGCTACAGGTTCCCTCCCCCCAATGGACTACAACTCCCAACATGCACCAAACGGAGAGCGCATGCCCAGTGGAGGTCAGTTTGAGTGGCAAGTTGTTTGTTACACTGTAACACCAGCTGCTTTCTGCACTCTGGAGCTTTTGCTGCCTCTGAGCTCCCTTAACTCCTTTTGCCTCTGGTCCTTTGCTTAGCTTCCCCCTCTCCCCGTCTTCTCTTGCTTTAAATCTCTCTCTAACTTTCACATCGGCTTCTCCCACCCCCCTGCTCCCTCCCTTTTCCTGGAGTCTTAAAGGGGGAGAAGAAGAAGAAAATAATTTAAAAAAAAAACCTTCCCATTTTTAAAAAAATATATTAATAAAAAAATTAAACCCCAACATAGATGAACTACAAATGAGAAAAAGGAAAAGATGGAGCTGCACATTTTAGAGCACAGGCTCAAAGTAGCCAGCATAGCCAAGGAGAGCATCCAGTTGTTTACCTATGGATTAATCAAACTTGCTTTCCTTTCCTCCAAGACCAGGTAAGTGCCAGATAAATAAATAAGGGGAGCAAAATGAAAGATAAAAGAGGCTGCAAGTGGGATCAGATTCCCGTGGCTAATTCCATTGCAGAAGCTAGGATAGCGAGGGGAGGGGGGAAACAACTTGGTTCTTTTGCATTTTTTTTCTTCCTTGTCTCCAAACGTTGGAAGGGGTGTGTGTGTTTTTTATTTGTTTTATTTTTTCTTTGCTTTTTTGTTTAATATATATTTTTAAGAAAACCTCAGTCTGTCTGTCCCCTTGTTTTGCTGTTCTGTTCTTTTAACATGCATATGTCGCCTGGGAGCTGCTTCTTGTAAATGAATGGATGAATGAAAACAGGTGTGGGGAATATGCAGGGGGAGGGGGTGAGCCATGGAAAGTTTTTTGTTTTTTAATTTAAAGAAAAGTAAATAAATAAAAAGGCGATCGGTCTGGACAACAAAGACGAGAGCAGAAGCAGGAGGAGGAGTGGTGTGGTTTTTTTTTTCTCTTTTCCCCAGCACTTATTTAAAACAAACACCCCCTACATGATTTGCTCTTTTAAGGGTGCTTTTTAAATGCTGAGTACTCTGGAGTAAGAAGGGATTGAAGTGCATGCATTGTTGCAATATTACAGTCTTGTATTTTATTATTTATTTATTAAGCATTGTGGTTTGTGAGAGGTATCTGAAGAAGAAAAAATGCAGTGGCAGGCAATGTATGAGAATATTTTTTTTTCTTTTTCTTTTGGCCAGTCTATAAAAATATATATGTATTCTGCCAAGGCGCCTCAGAGGAAAAACAATTTGAATTGCAAATGCATACTATATCTACATAAAAATATAGTCAGGTTGTTGACATTTGTTGGTTTACGTGGATAGAGTGGGAGGTAAATAACCCAAACTCTTTTTCGGTTTTCTGAGCCTGATAATTTGTATTTCACTTTTCTTCACTGAATCATCCCAAATAGCATTTATGTTTAAAGACAGGGGACTTTTGCAGGCAAGAGGAGAGAGAATAAGTTAGCATTATTTTTCTAAATGGTTTCATTCCATTCTGTAATTCAATCTGCTCTGTTCAATAATGCTTACGGATGAATGGACCTGTTTGTGGTGTAATTTGATTGCAGTCCCTTATCTCTTACAGTTAAACTTCTTGCATTGAAATTTCACTCTGATTTGTGGCTCATCCCAGTTGGCTCAACACTGGCATTGTTTGCAGTGTAATGTATATCAGCACCTTGTTTACTGCTGCCTCTGAATACTCAACAGGGTATTAAAGGCTTAAATCTTAAATGTCTTTTTTAATGTACAGTTTCATTACTAATTAAAAGTGACTGCTAACCTTTGTTCCATTTAATTGCTAATCAAGTCACTGTTTTCTGATGCTTCATGTCAGCATTAAAGTCTTCCATTGTTGTATGCAGTGTTGTTGTAGCCCTGTTAGTCCCAGATATTAGGGAGAAAAGGTGGGTGAGGTATTAATATTATTATTAATCTTTTATGTTATGTTAAAGTCAACATTTTGAACCTTTAAATCGGTGGCTCCTAACAAACAGATTGTTTTTCAAGTTCAAAGATTGTCCAGTTTTCTTCCAGCTTAAAGTTACATTTCTTGTCCACAAAATTTGGCAACCATGAATAGACTTAAGGTTGCAATATACATCTCTTGCGTTTGTGTGCAGTACCGTATCTTGCATTTTGGGTTGTACTTTATCAACCTTCAGGTTTCATACTGTTGCCCATCACTGTGGTATTGGAGCACCTTCCATGTATAATTAGAAGCAATAGCAAAGTCCCTAAGAATCTTGATGGAGTCTCTGGCACTTGTCCCTTTTCAGGGTCAAAACTCTGCTTGGGGAGGATTTTACTCTGTTTTTTAAAAGATTTCATTCATTCCCTCTTTTTTTTTTTTTTTTTTAAAAATATATATATATATATATATATTGCTGCTGTCGGTAGGGATTTAGGGATAGAAGGTGGCGCCAGTGTAGTGTCAATCTTCTGGTGACGCACTCCTTAAGTAGTGTTTTCTGTATATAGTGTTACCGTGCTTCACAGGTGCTTAGGAAACCAAGGTCCTTGCCCCAAGGAGGTTCTGTTCTGATGGAGGTAGCCCGCACAATGAAGGATCAGGCATGAAAGTGGGAGCAGATAACTGGGTTGATCTATCAGCACACTTCCTCCCCCCGTTCCGATCTTCTTTAAAGTGAACATGATGGTGGCTTGATGATCATGAGCCCAAAGCTCTCTACTTACCCACAGGACAGAGTTCCTACTCCTTCCCACTAGTGTTACTGAACCTCATTTTGAAGCGACCAATCCGGAGGATGAGAAGGGAGTTGAACCTCCACACCCATTAAGCCTTTGTGCAGAGATATTAAAGGTGCCAGTTGCTGTGGTAACCTTTGCTATCTGTGTATGCGTCCAGTGAGACCGCAGAGCGAGTCTTCACCTTTGCTGCCATATTGCCGTTAAGCGGTGATGACTTTTGGTACACATTGGTCTGGAATGGATTTGAACCAGGGACCTAGTAGTGAAATGATCAGTATCCTGAGATTAGTAGTTTTGAGCTCTTCAGACTCACCCTCACAGTTAGATTCTCATTCTGGGGGAAGATGAGTGAACTGTGATGAATTCTGAAGCATACATCTGACCCACTTGTAGCCCACCCCAGTTCTCATGCCTGCATTCATTATTCTTTTATTTGAGCTCGCATTACAATAAACGCATTTATTTTTAAAAAGAAGTAACCGTGGAAGTAATCTGATGGCTATCAGTGAGAAGGCAGTTAATGAAAGGGTGAGACCCAGGCTAAACATGGGATGAACTGAGGCAGGCCTTAAAATAAATAAATAAAAAATACAAGTTGTGTTTTAAAATTAGCAAATGTTAATTTTGAAATGGCAGATGGGCAAAGGGTAAATAACAGCAAAGCTCTCAGATAAAATACAGTGTGAAAATATATCTATGAGCCAGGTCCTCAGCTGATATTAATCTCTTTAGGCCTACTGTCTTCAGTGGAGCTAAACTGAAATATGAGCCAGATTCATAATTGGTGTAAATCGGTGCACTGCAGTGAAGTTGCTAGACTTACAGGGATTCACACCAGCTGAAGATCTGGATCATATATTTTTAATGGCACAGTTGAGATCTGCACATACCAAAACTGAGATCAACACAATTTTCCTGCTGTTACCTTTGTTGTTTCCCCCATTGTTTGCTGCTCTCTTTTTTGTATCAGGTCTAGGCTTGGAAGAATTAGATTTTTTTGTTGGTAAACATTAATTGCCCCTTACACACACGAACCAGTGAACAAATATTTCTATCCATGATTATCAGAATTTACAGATAGGTAAAGTAAGAAAAATGCTGCTTGAGAATTTCTTAGTTTGATTTCAGAGTATTTACTTTGTATATTTTCATATGTGATGTTGACAATTTCCGCGTTAATGGTTATAAAACTTTAACTGTTTGAATCTCTGTCTACTGTAATTAAATAATTTTCTGATCTTTCCTATTGTCTGACCTCCCCCGTAATTTTCCACAACTATGAAAATGTAAATTGCTAAAAATTAAAAAATATTTAAAACCCATAATTTTGTGCAACTGTGAAAATTTCAATTGATACAAATCTTTTTTAAAAAAAGCTTAAAAATAAACATCAATATTATCCATCAAAATTATAAAACCAAAAAAACCTGAATTCTCCCAAGCCCAATCATGTCTAAATTTGTCTTGTAAACTTCTCGGTGGCAGGGACCTTGTCTGTTTGTATTTTGTAAAGCACACAGCATGCTTTTGGGTGCTGCAAAAATCACCTCCACCACAGGTAAATCACTTAGTTTTAATATTGCACCCTTTCCCTCTCTTTCTTTTTGTGCATGTTGTCTTTTTCAAATGTGAGCTCTTTGGGGAGCTGGTTTCTTGTATGTCTGCAAAGCACCATGCACATTTACCTGTATGGTGCTGTATCAAGAGCAGCTTCTATTCCACCAGCACCAAATACCCCCCACCTCCATATCCCATTCCTGCTGCGGTGGTAAAAATTAAATTGCTCCTTACAATGAGGTGATGCACCACGAGTGACCTATAGGAGGGCTTTCAGTTTAATAAATCCTATTCACTGGTTGATACGTTGCCCCGTTTGTCACCTTCGCTTACCTCCTGCTTCAGATGTTCTAGTTACATCCTCCTCTCCTGTCCAGGAGTTAGAATCTAAATACCCACTCTAAGTACTAGCAAGGAAGGTAACAGGGAAAAGGAAGGCAGAGGCATCTTGTCTTTCGAATGAATTTAAAAATACAGTCACAGAGTTGAGTTTGAGTCCTGTGAGACATCTGGGGGTGAGGGCCGTGGTGGTGGGTGTCTCCCAAATCTTTTGAGCAAAGATACATCCTGGAATCGTGATAATTAGTCTGTTGATAAGTCCCTCCCTTCTTATCATTCATGATCCAATCCAATTTTACAATGTTTTGAGAGTTTATATATAATGTATGTATATGTGTGTGTATAGTGTACATATGTGTGTCTACATATCTTTTATTGCTCTTGATATCTGTGGCTTCTGAACAGTGCTTCACACTATCATCTTTCTGGGGTCAATAGGTCAATATGTACCCCATCCCTTCTGAGTTGTCAAACAGCTAATTAAAAAGATAATTCAGGAGGGGTGAAGTAAGCATAAGATGATCTTTTACCCTGCCAAACCCCTCATCTGAGACATTGGCCATGCAAGACCATGTGACAGCTCCCAAATGCAAAAACGAGAGAGACCAGAAGAAAAATGAGTTTGAGATGAGGTAGGCAACATTGATGGGATTAGTTTGAGTCTCTGTAAAGATTTCTAAACCCATGAGTTGCCTGATTTTCGGCTGCCAAGGTTTAGTAGTAAAGAGTGAAATAAACCAGTCTGTGGGTCCAATTTGGGGCTGGAATAACATTACTTTATAATCAGGGTATTGACTTGGGGTGGAGGGTATGTTTACAAACCAAAAGATTGATTTATTTATTTTTGGGTTTTTGTTTTTAAACTTTGGCTACTCAAAATGTAACAAGGAGACAAGTACAACAAACTACATATCTGTGTCTAAATTGGTTTCTCATTGGGAAAAACTAAATAGAGGGAACTTTTTGGTTCAAAGAATAAACTCACATCTCTACTAATCTTAATAGGCCTGCAAATGAACAATTTGGTGCTTTGAGTATAAATATCTTCTCTTTGCACTATCACTTGTTTTCTCATAAATGTCTGGGCTGAGATAATTTAATGGAAGATGGTTTAACACTCTTAAGTTTCAGACCTTGTGATGTGGTAGTGTGAAGAAGATTTTAAAATGTATCCAGTTATGGGGGAACACTACAGCATGTTCTAGATGTTAGGAACTGGTATTCAAGAGATCTGTGGTCCATTTCCAAATCTGCCATTGTGTAACCCTGGACAAGTCACCCTCTTATGTCTGTTTCCCTGTTGCGAGACAGAGATAGTGTCCAGCTTTTGTCAAATGCTAGATCTTCTATCCAAAGGCAAGTTCTTACTGCTACTCAATGACTCTTATTTCCACTTCCATAATTCTGTAGGTTCTAGGGCAGTGTTCTCAAACTTTGTACCTTTCACATACCAAGCCTCTGAGTGCTTCTTTTCTCCTCCCTGTCCCCCCTAGCTCAGCGATTCCCCAAAGCACTCCGCCATGTGCCTCTGCATGCTCTGACTGCTTCCAAGAGCGCTGGCTGTGTACAGTACTGAACTCAGCTGGAGAGGCCCAGTACCCACTATCCAGCAGGCAAGTTTGGGGTGAGCAGAAGGAGCAGAGACTGAATTTCACTTTGCCAGCTTGAGAACATGGCTCTGTAACTAGGAAGAGCAGCCATTTATACTTATGAAGGGTAAATTCCATCGACAGCTCTTAGAGGACATTATCCAGTGTTTATAATACTTAGGACCTTGGAAATAACAGGTTTCCTCCCTGCTGATCTGGTCTTTTTTTTTTATAGTTTATCTGCAAACATTGTTTCTCATCCACCTCCCTTCCTCTATTCTTCTGACATATGGCCAGTGTGTCAATGTTTGTTGTTACCATTGTCTGAAGCCTTGACCTGTGAATCCTGTCAGACCTTGCAAGTTGAGCCATGTAAGGTCATGTCTACACTGGAGAGCTTACAGCGGCGCAGCTGTACTGAGGCAGCTGCACCGCTGTAAGACCTTGCGTGTAGCCGCTCTGTGCTGACAGGAGAGAGTTCTCCCGTCAACATAATTAAACCACCACCACCGAGTGGTGGTAGCTCTGTCGGCAGGAGAAGCTCTGTGGACAGTGACACGCTGGTGAAACTTGTGTCGCTTGGGGGAGGTGTTATTTCACACCCCTGAAAGACGTAAGTTTTGCCGACGTAAGTGATAGTGTAGACATGGCCTAAGAAGTTGGGAGGAACACTTAGCTAGAACCTGCATGGAATTCAGTTGAAACATTCAAATCCCCAGCTTTGTGCCATGAAGCACTGTGTTGCTGGAGAGAGATGCTGTCTTTCAGACATCAAGTAAACCTGAGGTTCTGACGAGTCTTTGTCATTGACTAGGGCTGTTAAACCCAGGGTTCTTTTCTAGATTTGAATTTGGGCAATTACATTCTGACCATCTAAATTCCTGCTGTAGTTTCAAATGAATGTGGTATTCTTCTACGCTTTCTATCCTAAACTGTTTGCATTGGCACAGCTGCTGCTTTGCCCCACTGCATTTCCTTGGTGTGTGCGGTGCAAGATTAGTAGGGTAAGTTAAATGCCCAGTGATGTGTGAACCCTACCTACCTCATTGAAATATTCTTAGACTTAATGTTTGTTCAACACTTTGAAGTGTTCAGATGGAAAATGGTGTGTGTGTGTGTGTGTGTGTGTGTAAATGAAAAATATGATCTCTTCTGATTTCTAGCTGCTCCCTCTGCTGGTTGGATGTCTGAATCTTCAGCAACAGAACATCAATATTGTATAACTTATCATGGACTGAATAGAAACACTGGATTTATGACTTATTGCAACAATCTGTAACCCACTAACAACCCCTTCTTCCAGCTGCTCCCGCCCCTTTCCTTTCCTTCCTATGACTGGAGGGATGTTAACAGGCCACTTCACCTTGAATTGTCCCTTGAAATGTATGTTAACTACTTATGCTAAACAATCTGTTCCACCTTGTATTTAGCAGTGATGTTCTGAGTTAAGCCATGTCTACATGTACAGCGCTGAAGTGGCACAGCTGTGCTGATACAGCTACGCCACTGCAACGCACCTGGTGAAGACACTCTATAAGGATGGGAGATGGCTCTCTCGTCAGCATAATAAAATCACCCCAGCGAGCATAAGCTATGTCTGCGGGAGAAGCTCTCCTGCTGACGTAGCACTGTACACATGACTGCCTATGTCAGTGTAACTTATGTCGCTCTGGGGTGGTGGAATATTCACACCGTTGAATGACATATGTTTTGCCGACATAGGCAGTAATGTAGACATTGCCTTAGTTTCCCAGACTGGAAGAAGAGCTGGGTGTAAGCTCAAAAGTATGTCTCTGTCACCAACAGAAGTTGGTCCAATAAAAGATATTACCTCACCCACCCTGTCTGTCTTACATGAACTGTGACTGTTGTGTTTTTATGACGACTTGTTAGTGACAATGTTGTCAAGTTGTTTATTGACACGTTTTTTTAGAATCAATAGGATATTCCCTCAATGTATTGTCGTTTAGATTAGGTCCAGTTTTTAAGGCCTAGACCTATTTGACAATACCCCATTTCTGTTTTATAAAAATATAAACCATTCTGTTTTTTTACAGTGGAATTATCTGCTGGGCATACTAATACATTTATTTAATACCTCATTTCCTACTAATCTCGCATGCCTCAGTGTTACTGTTTTAATACCTTTGGACAAGCATTGCTGTTTCTTTTTTCAGAGGAAACAGCACGGATTTGTTCTTTTGTTTATTGCCAACATTAGTAAACTCCGGCTCTGATCTGCTGATAATTAAATGCTGGTAAAGGAAAAATTACACAACAAGAATGTTAGTGAGGAAATAACTCTATTCATTTCAGTTTAAAATCAACAGAGCAAGGCTTGTAAGTAGCAGTTGTCATTTCTAAGTAGAAAGATCTTTCTTTTCCAGAGCTCAACTCGCTTTTGTGTAACTAATTAGAAGATATCGTTATTAAGAGAGAAAACAATTAACAAACAAACCTGTTTCCTTATAGCATAAAGGCACTAAAGATTGTTCGGTTGCAAAAGAGACCTAACTAATTTCCCGTTAGTTCCAGATCTTCTATGCAAAACTTACTGTACTGGCCATGGCAACTGGAATCTAAGTTCACTTTTGAGGTTTGATGTATAATAAACATCTTGTACTACTTGATACAAAGATTTATTCTGCCATCCAAATTCATTAATGCCTTACAGGCTGGAATTCACTTCCTCACTTTCATCTGTTAAATATATGTAACTAAAGATTAAATACAAGAACTAGGGGGTCATCAAATGAAATTAATAGGCAGCAGGTTTAAAACAAATAAAAGGAAGTTCTTCTTCACGCAGCGCACAGTCAACTTGTGGAACTCCTTACCTGAGGAGGTTGTTGAAGGCTAGGACTATAACAGCGTTTAAAAGAGAACTGGATAAATTCATGGTGGTTAAGTCCATTAATGGCTATTAGCCAGGACGGGTAAGGAATGGTGTCCCTAGCCTCTGTCTGTCAGAGGGTGGAGGTGGATGGCAGGAGAGAGATCACTTGATCATTGCCTGTTAGGTTCACTCCCTCTGGGGCACCTGGCATTGGCCACTGTCGATAGACAGGATACTGGGCTAGATGGACCTTTGGTCTGACCCGGTACGGCCTTTATGTTCTTATGTTATGTTCTTATGTAAATAAAAGCTTGCAGTTTAGAAGCAGTCCATCTTAGAAGGCTTGTGCTGGTAATGTTGAGGTGTCAAAAGTGCTGTTTAGCTCAAGCTGGCAGAATCTATTAAAGATGAAGTCTAGATTCATGCGGTAGTCAAACTATTTGCAACCATTTTTGGGGTGTCTTTGGTGAGCTACACTTACTGTATTACTGAAATCTCTAAGGACCTGCCTGTCTTGATGGGCAGAAAGCCAGCGTGTTTCAATCATGATAGACCAATTGAGTAAGCTTAACATGACTGCAAAGCCCCATTTAAGATGCAGACTAATATGAAACACTATAACTGCAGGGAGATGTCGGGAGGGACCGAGGAATTGCAGGCTGTCATTGTTAGTGAACTCCACAATCAATCTGTACTGAGGTGTCAAGGAAGATAAGAAAAAGCTGCTTATATATGTGTAGATTTGTTTTTTAATAAACGTGATTCCAAATGCATTGTGGGTGTTTTTCTCATTGTTGGAAAGTTTGGGCACCTCTGTTAGAGATTTACCGTAACTGTGTATCCAAAACAGTGCCAGCTAAGTTACAAAATGTAGCTTTAAAGTCTTCCTTATAAAGTATTACAATAGGTGAGTTGATTTTTTTTTTTTAAAAAAATTCATTTACTTGTTCCCAGTGGAATTTCTGAACCTAGAGGTTCTTGCTGGTTCTGTCAGGCTGGGGATTCACAGGTATTAGTACTAAAAATAGGAATGTTTACAAGTTGGGAGGTGGGTAAGCCAGTTAAAACTCAGGTGTGGCTGTCTGTCTCCGAATGTAACAAGTCGTAAAGAATGTACAGGCTTTATAAAACTATATCTGGGACAACGTCACTGTCTTTTCTGTCTCAGGGTTTTTCAAAATAGCAGCATGTGCCAAAGAATCTTAGCAATGTTGTACGCTGGTCACAGAGACACCTGAATATTCCTCCCAGTTGTAGGTGGAGGAAGGACTGCCCATTGGTCAGGGTATTAACTTAGAATCCAGCTTCAGTTTTCTGTTCCGCCACAGACTTCGGGGTGACCTTGGGCAACTAACCTAGTGCCAGATTTTTCAAGGTATTTAGGCATCTAAAATTCATTGAAATCAATGGAAGTTCAGCACCGAGGCACTTTGGAAAATCCCACTAAGTGGCTATCTGAACTTTCAGATGACTAAATACCTTTAGAAGTCTGGTCTTTAGTCTCTCTGGGGCTTAGTCCTCCATTTGTAAAATGAGGCTGATAGCACAGGGGTACTGTGAGGATGAATACATTAAAGATTGTGATGTGCTTAGATTCTATGGGGAGGGGGCCATATGACTATTTAAGGTAGAGAGGAACTCCTATCCCCTGGTCTTGTTCACAGGCCAGACCATGTCTTAAACAGCGTTTCTGGCTCGCTCATGTGTACTCCTCTAGGCAAAGTGTGAAGTTGTGCACACTTAGCTAGTTCTCTCCTAAAGCTGCACACGGTTATACTGTGGGTGAGAGTTAGAGGCAAGGCCTTTAAAAATACTTATTTAGCTGTCTATGGACCAAAGAAAGATACATTGAAACATCAGTAAATTTTGTATTTGTATTTTTAGGAGGACCTAAATTTGGGGCCAAAAGTTAGCAGTATCAGCAGAGGCTGAAGATGCTTCCCTGTGAATAAAATTAACACATTCTTCTGGATTTCTACAGTGCAGTGTGGAGTTGGGATGAACTACATTGTGTGTAGGAAGATGGTAGTTAGTAATGGGATAGAACAATGAGAATCCTGATGACCATCTACCTGCAAAGGCAGTGCATGATTCCCACAACAAAGGATGTATCAGAGAGGCCTAGTAATTCACAAAGAGTAGTTGAGTTTTGTTGAATCTATACTTACACCTTTTCGTATGATGTAGGAAATATTTTTTCTTTTCACTTTGTATCTGACTGACATGCAGATGTCATAATATTCTGATGGCTTGATGACTGCCATGAACAAATCTCTCTGTAAGTACTGAGCAGAGTTGTATCAATTGACTGCCGAGGAGGTTACAGAGAATGTGGGTTGACCTGGCACCTGACTTGATTGTTTTCCTGGAAAAAACAGAGTGACGAGGTACAAGCTTAGCCAAGTTGATCAGCATAAACGTCTCAGAACCGCTTGGGAGTCTCACTCAGGACTTTGACAGTGAATCCCGTAGTGGAATCTTGATGCCTTGGGATCTAGTGCTGTTGGTCTGGAGTCTCACCTTTTCCATACAAAATGCTATTCAGAAAAGTAGAAGTAAACTTTAATGTTACTTTGAGCTGTGTGTGGTTCCCTGTTATCACACAGGCATGTTGAGATGTTCTTGTTATCACTGGATGATATCCTAGCAGTTTGTTTCACTTGGTATTACTTTCCATCCAGTATCATTAAGTATGGCTGTTAATCTCCATTAACAAGTGCAAAAATATTTTCCGGCTGAGATTACACAATTTAACCATTGACTTTGGAGATGGAATATCAAAGAAAGACTGGAGGTACAAGAATGGGGAGGGGAAGCTGCCTTCTTCCTAGTTTCTTGGGCCTTTGAGTTTCCTTATGATGATTTTGCATGACCCTAGTTCCTAAGCTGTTAAAACCTAGCATATGCTATAGAGCGTTTTCAAGGCTGCTATCTTAAACTAGAGGTCACCTCAGATAGAGGTCAGCTATCTTAAACTAGAGGTCACCTCAGATAGAGGTCAGCTATCTTAAACTAGAGGTCAGCCCTAGCTTCTTGGGCATTCGACTAGTATAAAGGAGCTTTGGGACAGAGCTCTGGGGCAGAGGATCTGTGTCTGTTTCCATAACTGTGAAATTGGGGGTAAATGTTATCTCCATCTCACTCGTATTGTGCAGATTGATTGATTACAACTTGGAAAGGTTCTATACTGGTGTTTTTCTTACTGCGGTTGACCACAACATTAGCCAAACTAACTAGTTAACCCTTCCTTGGAGGTTCTATTTATGTATTTGATGTAATTTAGCAGCAAATATTATGTCTGCACTACGCCCTATTCTATCTTGGTTTGGCTCTGCGATGGTATGCCCGTCAGTAATAATTATCCTTTGGTTAATGCAAATTATTTGAAACCCTGTCCCTACTGTGATAACAGTCATGTGATGAAACCACACTTCACAGAGAATGCTCTCCTTAGTTTTCCTATTGGAAACAAGCTACTCCATGTTCACATGTTACTTGGTGGTTATTGTACCCCTTGTGTAGGCATTTAGTCTCCTTATAGTGAATCACAAGCTAAATGGGAGTCATCAATGTAACACTGTTGCAAAAAAAGCGAATATCATTCTGGGATGTATCAGCAGGAGTTTGTAAACAGGACAAGAAGTAATTCTTTCACTTTACTCCGCACTGATTAGGCCTCAAGTGGACTATTGTGTCGAGTTCTGGGCACCACATTTCAGGAAAGATGTGGACAAATTTGGAGAAAGTCCAGAGAAGAGCAACAAAAATGATTAAAGGTCTAGAAAACATGAGCTCTGAGGGAAGATTGAAAAAACTGGGTTTGTTTCATAGAATCATAGAATATCAGGGTTGGAAGGGACCTCAGTAGGTCATCTAGTCCAACCCCCTGTTCAGAGCAGGACCAATCCCCAGACAGATTTTTACCCCAGTTCCCTAAATGGCCCCCTCAAGGATTGAACTCATAATCCTGGGTTTAGCAGGCCAATTCTCAAACCACTGAGCTATCCCTCCCCCCCCCCCATTAGTCAAGAGAAGAGAAGACAAGACTGAGAAGGGACATAACAGTTTTCAAGTACATAAAAGGTTGTTACAAGGAGGAAGTGAAAAAATTTTCTCCATAACCTCTAAGGCTAGGACAAGGAGCAATGGGCTTAATTTGCAGCAAGGGCAGTTTAGGTTGGACATTAAGAAAAACTTCCTAACTGTCAGGGTGGTTAAACACTAGAACAAATTGCCTCTAGAAGTTGTGGGACCTCCATCATTGGGAGTTTTAAGAACAGATTAGACAAACACCCGTCAGGGATGGTCTAATTATTACTTAATCCTGTCATGAGTGCAGGGGACTGCACTAGAAGTCAGTGTTTTCCCCCATAGCCGGTCCGTGAGATCACCCTGACAATTTAGGAAGGCAGCAAGTCAGTCCCTGGTATCAAAAAGGTTGAAAAACACTGGTCTAGATGATCTATTGAGGTCTCTTCCAGTTCTGCACTTCTGTGATTCTATGGCTGGGAAAGCCTTGTGCCAAACAAAGGATGAGAGTCTTTAAGGAAAGGGTTTGAATATAGTTGTCACCCTACAAATCAGTAGTTCTGAAGCTGTCACAGCTCAATAAAACTCTACTTGTGTCCCCTTTGTGCAATTATTGGAAAGGGGCCTGGAATGAATGATGCACAAGGAGTCTTCCAGCCCTATGATTTAGGAACTCATGTTGGTTCATTAAAGGCCTGAGCCTGGCCCATTGGAAAGACTCCTGTTAATTTTGGTGGAGGTCAGATCCATTCATTAGACAATAATTTAAATATGAAAAGGTCCCCAAATTATATGATCAGTGACGGATCACTTATTACTAGATTTTAATGGTCCCATGAAGCAAAGTGGCTATTTAAATGGGCTTCAAATTGTGAATGTGATCAATGGCCTTTAGAAAAAGGCTATTAAATAAGGCCATGAATGGGCAAAATAGCGCAAAATGCGAGGCATAATAAATGCAGAACACTGTGCATGGGGTGTGTGTGTGTGTGTGTGTGTGTATGTATGTACTTGAGCATATGCTTTAACTTTGATTTTTCCTCATTGTTTATAGTATTTTGAGGTGTTAAACTACATTTGACAGTGTTCCATGGCACAACATCACTATTCATCTCCTTTCCAGTTAAATCATTCCCAGTGATTAGAACAGTACTGTAATGTTCTTTTTTTTTTTTTAAACTCTACTAAAATGCCATAAGTGGGTTTCTAGATGTTCACAGTTATTAGCTGTCCTAGGCTACAGCCTCTTTTGCCTGTGTCATTGATTAGGCTCTACCCCATATGATCATGAAGGTTGTGCTTTGCTAGAATTGTAAGAAGGATGCTTTCTTGACACCTACCTACATACCTTGCTCATCAGTGTTACTAGTATAATGATTTGAGTATTGCATTTCTTCACTACTTTTTTTTAAAAAAAAAAATCCAATAGAGACAAATAGGTTTTCTTTCTCTCTTAAGATTGCATTATATGGCAAACTCACCAAGAGGGCTACAAATGTTCCTGGACTCAAAATACGCTGGATCAGTACTTGGTTTTGTTTTGTTTGTTTATAGTGTTTAAACAAACTCTCGATGATATATTCTGTGCAGGACAAACATAAGGAAAAGGACAATGAAAGGATTTTGTGGTGCTACTTAAATGACTCTTGTACAAAATAAAGTTTAAAATACGCTTTAAGCACTTGTCAAATCTTTAGTGGGAAGAAAACCTGGTATTGATAACATTTTAATGTTCATTTTATATCAAACTTACTGAGAGGCATAAGGCAAAATTTTCAAAAACAACCAGGTCCCATTTCAAAAAGAGACTTGGACACTTGATCCTAAGACTCCTTGAAAGCCAGTGGGACTTAGGCTCCCATGTGCCTGTCACTTTTGAAAAATGGACTTAGATTCCTAAATCACTTAGGTGTGTTGAAAATTTTGCCTGCTGGCTAAAGAATACCTCTCAACCTGCAACATGCAATACAATGAGTGATGAAGACCCAGAATGAGGGACACTCACACAGTTGTCGATGAAGGAAACTGCAAAGATGATATTTCTGCAGCCTCTGGTAAGAGTAACTTAAAGTGGGTGGAAAGCTTTATTTCAGTCTTTTAAATAATAATGCTTTTAAACCTATGTGTTTGTACAAAGCCCCTACAATGAGACACTGATTGGGGCCTCTGGGTACCATTACCATATACAATAATAAACATTTGCACTTCTCTGCCCTCCCCACCTCTTTGACGATCTTATGGTACATCACAAATATGTGTTTCACTGTGCCTCTGAGAGGTAAGGAAATACTGCTGTCCTTTACAGATGAGGAAACTGAGGCACAAAGAAGGTCATTGACTTGCCCAAGCTCTCAGAACAACTCTGTAGTAGAGACAGGAATAGAACAGAGTTGTCCTGTCTCCAACTCCTACACTTTCTCCAACAGAATATTTGTGTGTGTGTGTGTGTGTGTGTGTGTATGTATATGGGGGGGGGGGGGGCGGGGGCAGCCTCTCTATTTTCTGTTGTACCAGCCATCTGAGGTTCTAACGCTTGCCTCTTTTTGTCCCCTTTCACATTCCTAGTTCTTCCAGTTTCACTAGTGGTGAAGTACTTTGTTCTTCTTTGCTTGCACCTTGAGAGATACTCAGGTGGAGTTGAAAGATGTTGCTAGAAACCCAAATGGACAACAGAAACCTTCCCAAGAGTCCTAAAAAACAGAGCTACAAACACACCCGTGCAGTGTGTCTCATTCCAAAGTCAGAATGCTCTTGAAATGGAAATGGACTCAGCTAGAAATGAGAGGTGGTGACCAATGACAAACAAAAACGTGTTTGTAGGGGCGCTAATAGCTGTGCTTCAGGACAGAGAATGTTTCCTTTCCCAATATCAGATGACAGCTGCCATCACATGGACTGAATATGAAGAACACATTGTCAGGCTGCTTTATATAAAATGCTATTAAGACTGTAGCGCTCAGAACAATAACCGAATACTGAACTGCCAGCAGGGGGTCTCCAAGTGGACCAGTGTAATCATGCACTGCTCAGCTTCCAAAGGAAATTGCCGTTAGTGCGTTTGACTTGCTCATAATAGTGATGCATTGTTTAGCCTAATAACGAAGCAGCTCTCCAGGACCTGGCTGCTCAGCATTGCCATCTCACACTACTAATCATTCTGTTCTCATGTCACCCCAGAGATGAACTAATCACCTGCCACATAACCTTGTCAAACTGGCAGGTTGAGTGCACTGTAATTTTTTTTTTTTTATTAAACTAAAGAAACAATATTTCCACCCTTTTTTTGATCAACTGGTTCATTTATACACCTTTGTCTTACCATGTGTGGCTTTGCATTAATGCGTAAAAATGTGTTTTTAATATAAAGTTGAGCATGGCCTAAAAAGGACTCTGTCAAACTTTATTTTTTTCACTATGCACAAAATCTTTCTTAAATCACAGTTGCTTCTAATAGCTGTGTGGGAATTGAAACAGGCATCTGTTTTCTTATGACTGTTTGTTTTCCCTCCATAACACATGCTTTTTTTTATTAACATTTCTGTGGTGCTCGGTGTTGGATCTCGGCTGCTCTCAAACAGTCATGGATTTAACCTCACAGCATTCCTCTGAAGCACAGAAGAATTACTATTGCTGTTATGTACACGTGGAACTTGAAAGTGCAGGGAGAGTAAATGACTTGTCCAAGGGCCCACAGAGAATCTGTGGCAGAATGAGGAACAGAACCAGGATAATTCTGAATTCCAGTCCAATGCCTGATCCCCAAGGCCATCCTTCCATGTTGTATGTACAGTGGCTCCTTATTGAAGGGTTGTTTGTGAGAGAGGGCTGCCAGTATTGAAAGAGCACTCAAGCACTTGTTGTGAGGGAAAGGCTTCACCACCATATGAATGGGTTTTGTGCACACACAAAAAGCGGGGAGGGGGAGGGCAGGATTTGAATTTGTGATGCTTTGGAGCCATTGAGCTTGACTCTTATTAATGTTCGATCTTTCGTTAGCTGGTACTGATTTAGGCCAGGTATACCTTATAGATTTCTGCTGGCATTGCTGTGTTGGTGAGAGCTGTGAAAAAGTGTGATCCCTGACAGCTATAGCTGTGCTAACAGAAGTCCGCAGTGTAGATGCAGCTATACTGGCAAAGTTGCACTTTCATGTGTTTTGTTCCTAGGAGGTAGTTTCGCTATCCTGGTATGAAGCGCAGCATTGTTGGTATAGCTCCATCATCACAAGGGGCATTTTGCCAGTAGGGTACTGGTATTCCTGTAGGGTTGAAGTGCTCCTAGTGAAGGCATGGCCTTTAATTCTCACCCCATGCCGTCCTCCATGATGATCTTTCCGCGTTGGAAGGAATGTTGTCTTCTGGCTAGAAATGTGGGTCTCAATCACTTACTATAGAGAATTAAAATAGGAATTCTGTTCCAAGGCTTTATTGCTTGACTCGCCATCTTAGCCTGATATGGCCAGGGACATGTGTATTGAACATCTGACTATCATTGAGACATCTTTTCTTATTGTATAAGAAGGTACGGTGTTAGTTGACCATAGTATTTCCAAATAACACAAGAAAATTGTATGGTCATGTCACACACTGACTGTGTTGTGTCCAGAGGTTAAGAGTCTACTACTGTTGCCAGCTACTGGAGTTACTCCTTTAGCTCAAATGGTAGAGATCTGTGCTTCTGATGCTGAAGAATTGAGGCCCAGTCTCTGCTGATAAACCATGGAGGTCAGGTTCATTACAAAGTGGTATTTGAACTACTGTGTACCGCACATGGCCAAGCTTCCAGCAGTGGGGAGCGTGTAGCATCCTGAATAAGTATGTTGTACCCCAGCTTTCATGAAAGGTGAAGAAATACCTGAAACTTTCATCATCCTGTAAAATAGTCAATAGGTTTGTGATTTTCATTGGAAAGTTCCATGTCGTCTCTCAAAGAGAGAGTTTTATTCTTTTAATATTTGTTTTACTTTTGAAACACACAAACGCACAGTTTTCTACAGTGATAGAGGCTGTCAAGCCACCAGATAGTATTAGGACCCAGAGCCAAGGGTTACATCAGTTAATTATCATTTCTTGGCACTGATCAGAAATAGGGTTCCAAGTAAAACAGTAATCAACACTCCCTGGGTGAGTTACAGGCTAGAGTGTGGTCACACCAAGGAGTTATATTTGTATAACTGCTCATATTGAAATGTGACCAGTTTATGTTAGCATGTGGCCACAGCTTCAAGCTTATACTAACTTCCATAGAAAACACCTGTCTTGTTTACCCGCTCTACGGAAGCAGGAGTGGTAATGTCAGAATAAACCTAGCCATCAGGTCCCTAAATACCTGATGCTGAGTGCACTGAAGACAGTGGGAGTCTTTCCCTTGACTTCCGTGGGATGTAGATCAGGCCCTGAGGGTCAGTTTAGGTGGAACACTTTGCTCACACCAACTGGGCATTGGTAGACTAGAGTTTTCTGGAAGAAAATGTTTTTGTTGAGAGCCACGATGTTAAGGTCCCTTGGAACGGGTTTACATTGTGCTAGTTACCACTGCTCCCAGCAAGTCGTTCAGCTGGCTCCAGAATGATTTGAAAACTTCGTACACCGAGAGGTGGAGTAGGAAGATACTAGTAATCTGCAAAATGGTACAGAAGTTACTTGTCTCCTCGGTGCTCTTCTGACTCTGTTTGTGACTCTCTTTGTGGCTGCAGGATTGGATGTTCGTTCTCAGGCTATTTATACACTTAAAAAGCTAGAGCGGCATAGCTATACCGCTGTAGCGCTTCAGTGTAGACGCTCGCTGTAGCGATGGGAAGGGTTCTCCCATCCCTATACTTAGTCCTCTCCCCCAAAGGCACAGGCTGTCTACCTTGGGGGTTAGGTTGGCTTAACTATATCGCTCATGTGTGTTGATTTTTTTTGCACCCCTGAGCAACATAGCTGGGTTGACCTAACTTTTCAGTGTAGAGAAGTCCTTAGTGTGTATTAATGAAATAACATCCATAGTGGAACTATGCCATATTTTCAGAGCACGACCCCCCACCGGTCTCTGAGACAGAGTGGTCTAAATACACAGGTAGACTTCTTGGACTTGTATAGGCCAGATAAAAATGCTAACAATACTGGAGCATAGGAGTGCCTTTGATTGACTGTCCCAGTTAGCAATCTTCGGTCTCTGTTTAAGACTCTACTTCTCAGCACCCAGGTTAGTCATCCCCAAAGACATGTTGTTTTTAGTCATCACCCCCAGGTAGGGGGCATCACCTGTTGCCCGGCAGGGGGAAGAGTCCACAGGGCTTCAGAACATCTCCAAAGATGAAAGACAAAAGCAGTCATGCAACAGTCTGCTGCCACAGAGGTAGGGATGGAGAGGATGGATGCCAACCGTAGAGCTACTAAAAAGCTTCAGGCGAAGCAGGGTATGCATTGCCCAGCTGTATGGGGAAAGGGAGGGAGATATCTTAGTTTTAAATCAATTACTGGGTTTAGTTAAGGAATCTTATTCGTCCATGACCAGTTGTGAGCATGGTACTGTTGATCATCATAAATTACCTTTGTGTTTGATCAGGAAAGATCGTGGTTTGAAAGCACTCTAATAGCAGGTAAAGACAGCATGCTGTGATTATTTTCTTTTTCTAGTCCTTATTTTGTTTATCATTTAGGAGGCACATTCAATCCTTCTATCAAGGTCGAATTACCTTGTGTCGGTAGTATTACAGCTGGCACTGAAACAAGCTGATTTGTGTGATTTGAATAAGGGTAATTCAAGGAAGGGGATTAAAGGAGTCTGGCTTGGTATCAGATGGTTTTGCTTGACAATGATGAGACTAGGCCTGTATTACAATAGGAAGAATCTTGGTCCCATTGAAATCAATGGGAGTTCTGCCATTGACTTAATTGGGAAAGATGGGGTTGGCCTACTCTGTTGATTGTTCCATACGTTATTTCTCCTACACCTAGCACACCTAGTCAAGTTATTTACGGCTTCCTCTTCAGGTAGGCGTAGTGGTTTGTGTGGGTGCTGCCTATTGGTTAGCTATTTCCAAAAGTACAAAAATGGAGATTAAAGAAGATACACCATAGATTTGTGCACGGTATTGAAGCACTGTAGCAATTATAATTTGCTCACTGCAGCATTATTAAGTGAAACTGAGATTTTGTTTTTACAGAGATCCATTGAAATGTGTTTTGGCTCCACTTTGCTCATCTTGGCAGTGATCAGCTCTGGAACCTTGATACTCTCTATTACATTTCTGATTAAAGGAAGCTTGTTTATGACTTAGGGCCATATTTTAAAGGGTATTTAGGCACCTGGTGGGATTTCAAAAACATCTAAGTACCTAAAACCCATTTAAATTAATGGCTGTTGGGCACCTAGATGCCTTTGAAATTCCCACTAAATACCTTCTAAAAATCTGGCCTTTATAACATGTCCACTATACTACTGAAAATTAGTTTTAGCCCAGGAGAAGAATGATGCCTTCCTTCTTCAATGCGTACATCATTGCTAATAAATGTACAGGGGGAAATCACTACTGAGCCTGTCTTCTAGATCTGCTAGCTTCCTAGGCCTGTTCTCAGTGAATTCAGCTCAAGTAACAGCTCTACAAGGTGGGCTTCAGTATTTTTACCTGTAGATTCATATAGCAATGTGGTCTCTCCCGCATTGAGAAGTTTTAAATCTGTGGAGCCCTATGGAATGGATTCTCCCTATTTCTCTGCAAGTGGAATAATAGAATATCAGGGTTGGAAGGGACCTCAGGAGGTCATCTAGTCCAACCCTCTGCTCAAAGCAGGACCAATCCCCAGACAGATTTTTACCCCAGTTCCCTAAATGGCCCCCTCACAACCCTGGGTTTAGCGGGCCAATGCTCAAACCACTGAGCTGTCCCAAGGAATGTTATCCCTATAATGCCATGTAGAGAACTAGTGTGCCCTATTTGTTACATCTCCTCTCCTAAATAATCCTTGACAAATCAGCACACCTTGTGAATATATTTTGAAAAGTCCAATAGGAAAAGAGGACACCTCCTTGTGTTTATTTTTTTCCTAGAAATTTTCAGTCCTTCAGGTTATCTGAAGTTCATCACTGTACCAGGAACTTTGCCATCCTTATTTTGACCATTTGTTTTACACAGAATTTCTCTTTGTTGGTATCTCTCTCTTTCATTAAAGCAGTTTGTTCATCTTGAGACCATAGCAGATCTCCTGAAAATAGTTTTTTCCACCTTGGATAGGGGAAGCCACTTACGAGTTATTATCCGAGTCTGTTCTGCTTTGGATAGTACCTCTGGAGGGTCAGTCTCTTATTAAAAATCCATTCTTCTCTGGGATTGGGGCGTAGGGATTTGTTTTGTAACAGAAGGGTTCACTTCCTCAACTGGCAAGTATTTTTCAACTTGCTGCAGTTTGATTGGCTGAAAAATTTTCTGTACTGACAATATATCAGTCTGATACGCAAGACATTAAATAAGAGAGATTACCTGTTTCAACATTTTAAAACATTTCATATGCTCTCTGATGCCCTGGTAAAGGAGGGCTATGTCGATGGGGTGGAAGGATAGCTCAGTGGTTTGAGCAATTGGCCTGCTAAAACCAGGGTTGTGAGCTCAATCCTTGAGGGGGCCATTTAGGGATCTGGGGCAAAAATCTGTCTGGGGATTGGTCCTGCTTTGAGCAGGGGTTGGACTAGATGACCTCCTGAGGTCCCTTCCAACCCTGATATTCTATGATTCTATGATATGAATTTTTATATTTTCTGTATGGGGGTTCTTTTTGGACCATACCTCCTTTATTATTCACGTCTTTGAGGCTTTTTGTTCTTGCAGCTAGACCCAAAGACTGATGCTTCAGAGAAAGAAATGCTGCTTATGTTGATCTGGGTAAAGAAATCAGCTGCTGTTCCTGGGATTCTACAGCTCAGGTGAGGCAGCTCGCAAGTATAGTGCTTCTAAAACGCTTCATTTGGATTGTAAGCTCTTTGAGGCAGGGACTTCCTTTTTGTTCTGTACTGGTACAATGGGGTCCAGAGTACAAGCACTACTGTAATGCAAATAATAAATAACAATTGTATAGTGGGCAGGATGGATGTTGTAGCACAAATAGAAGTTATGGGTTTGGTGCAAGAATTTCAGGGAGTTCTTTGTTCATGCAGGAGATGATCACAATGTCCCTACTGACCTTAAAATATAGGGATCTATGGAGCCAAAACGCACTCACTCTCTCTCCAAGATGATCTCTTTCCTGACTACTTTTTTTAGTCTGTAGTCGGGGCAGCAGAAATGAAATTCCTGCGGAGAGATGCTTAGCATAAAAACCATGAGACTGATCACAGTGGCACATGGTACTGAAGTATGAGCTGAATCTAGAACTGCTTCATAGTTTCCATTGCAGGGCACTTGGACGTGCGGGCCACATTTTTTATGGAAGATTCTTGAGTTCAGATTTTCAAGGGCACAATGTCCTGTGCTGACTTTTTTTAGCCATGTTTGCGAGATCAAAGATCAGTTGTCTGTGTGAAGAGCATAGCAGAATCCAATGGGGGAGGTGTAGAAATTTTGCTTACTGGTAGCAGGCACTGATCTTGCTGGAGTCATGATGCCTTTTGGCAGTATTGTCTAGTGAGCACAGGTTTGAGATCTAGGAACCCTATGAAGTTCTAATCCTGGCACTCTCACTGATGCTTCATAAGTAGGGCCCTACCAAACTCATGGCCGTGAAAAACGTGTCCCGGACTGTGAAATCTGGACTCCCCCCTGAAATCGGGCTATTGTAGGGCAGGCTGCGGTATTGGTAACCTTACTTCTGCGCTGCCTTCAGAGCTGGGCAGCTGGAAACCGGCTGCTGCTGGGCACCCAGCTCTGAAGGCAGCACCACTGCCAGCAGCAGCACAGAAGTAAGGGTGGCAATACCGTGACCCACCCTACAATTCCCTTGCAACGCGCCCCCTCCCCCGCCCCACCACCTCCTTTTAGGTTGGGACCCCCATGGTTACAATACTGTGAAATTTCAGATTTAAATATGTGAAACTGTGAAATTTCCGATTTTTAAAATCCTATGACCATGAAATTTACCAAAATGAACCATGAATTTGGTGGGTCCCTAGGTCCCTTATGGCCTGATATTATGCCAGTTGAAGCAAAGCTCCCACTGATTTCAGTGGTGCTGCGGGATCAACCTTTTAGGCTCCCCTAGCTGTGGAACTGGGATAATGAAACACCTCTGCTTTGCAGAAGAGTTGTGAGGCTTGATTAGTTAATGTTTGTGAAGCGGTGAGTATTCATTTCTGTATTACTGTTAAAACAACAAGGAGTCCGGTGGCTCCTTAAAGACTAACAGATTTATTTGGGCATAAGCTTTCGTGGGTAAAAAGCTTCACTTCTTCAGATACAACTAACACGGCTACCCCCTGATACTTGTATTACTGTTATTTCTTGGGGACTGGCATCAGTAAAGGGGAGTGATTGATTGCAGTCATCAGTTGGGTCCTTGGAACAGGGGATTGTTGGCTCATCTCATCAGAATACAATTTTACTTGATTATAGAGGATAATGCTGGAAATGCCTCTGCTCTGGGATGACCACATGTCCAGATGGTGAGGTCAGCATTGCACGGACCCCGCTCAATTACTTTGTATGCTGGGATAAACGCTGCTATTTAATTTTTATTTTTTTTCCTGTTGGCTCAGTGATCACTGAATCCCATGGTTGTCTGTAAATATAGGGAGTGGGGAAAAAATAATAAGCTGCACTACATTTCTATTTTAATTGGAAGTAATCGGTTAATTTCCCACCCTTTCTGTAAACACAGACGTAAGTTGAGTGGGAACAACAATCTTGTGGTGTTTCTTCGAGTGTTGTCCCTGTGGGTGCTCCACATTAGGTGTTCGTGCGCCCCTGTGCTCGTAATCGGAGATTTGTGGTAGCAGTGCCCGGTTGGGTTGCACATGCCCGATCCCCGTCTCATGCCTCTTTAGGCGGTGAACTGGCACTGTGTGACCAACCTCCCCTCAGTTCCTTCTCTACCGCCTTTGGCTTCGAGTTGGAGCACTTAGCAGCGCCTTGCTATTTAGTTAATTTTGGCCTATTTACTACCGTTATTTAGTTAGAATAGTTGATTAGTTTTTTCTTTGTCCTCATCACCTCATTTAAAAAAAATTTTAATTATTAATCTCCTTGTTAGAAATTAGGTTTCTGTTGACCCTTTAGAATAGTCAGCCTCTCTGGGGGCAAAAGCATTTCCTGACGGGAATACCTGGTTCTCGTGTTTTAAATGTTGCCTCACTTGTGGGCTCCTCATACCGGTTTCAGATGGACATGCTCAGTCTGTTCGCTGCTTAGGCAAAACACATCTAACACAGAAGCGTCCTCATTGCCACAAATTAACTGCTCCAACAAGAAATGCTAGAGACTTACAACTAAAACTCCTTCTCATGGAGAAGTCTCTCAGACCGGCATCTGAGCCTGAAGCCAGACCCCACCTGGACAAGCCTCGCCAACCATGGCTTCTGACAAGGGTCCCTCCTCCAGCACCCCGGCTTCTGGTCAGCCCGCTAAAAAAGTGCCCAAAAAGCAGGTAACCATGTCTACAATGTAGGAATCGGCCAAGAAATGCCGTTCCACGAACGGGCACACAGCCTTGGCACCGACCGCACCAGCTGTTCTAGACGCCGAGACAGTGGGACCATCCGGCACCGCCGGTACCATGAGAGCTAATGACTTTAAAAGAGCCAGCTCAGACACAGATACTAAGGGGAAATGAAAACCCCGTGCCTCGGCACCAACTCGGGCAAAGCCGCGATCAACACACAGCGGCACGGTACCGGTCCAGACTATGGCTCGCTCTTGAACCTCCACTGAATTTTCTGCCTCATAAAATAATATTGTTACTTTCCTCAAGTCTGTCATAAGCCAGTAGAGCAGAATTAACAAGATTTGATAAAGTGCAGAAAATAACTATACAATTAGCATCATCTTATCCTGCCCTTTGCTAACTGTTGATTTAAAAGTGAGATTTGACTCCTGTTTGGTACAGGAGAGAGTTGAATTCTATTCAGGCTCATGCATCATCCTCAGAATCGTTAACTAAATTCCTTTTGCAGAATCTTCGTTGTTACTGGCGATGCACAAACCAGCAGGAACCTAGCATGACTCAGTATGTCTGCACTGCAATCAGAGGTGTGACTGCAATACCTGTCGACATGTAGCTTTGATCTCACTAGGTCAGGTGACAATAGCAGTGAAGCTGCAGCAGCCCAGGCAGCAATATGAGCTAGTTTCTCAAGTGCATACCCAGGATACTGGGGAGGCTTATACAGCCTGTGGTACTGCAGCTTCACTGCTGTTGTTGTTCAAAGTGGCTAGATCAAAGATAGCTCAGATATGTCTATACCTGCAGCAGTCACCTCGGATTGTAGTGTAGGCATACCCTTAGCCAGTCCAAGTTGAGCTTTCAGTACCGGCAGTTAAAGGAAATCCCCATTTTATGTTTATAAACTTAGCAAATGTATTATGAAAATCGTGTGAAGGTGACCTAATAGGAGCCCCATGTGTCACTTGCTTAAAGAAACGCTGGTCACAATGCCGCTGTACAGCCTCTGGAAGAGCCACAATCGAGACACAGTTTTGTCCTCTGTGCAGTTGTCACAGTGGCGGAGAGCAGTAGCCTTAACCCACGGGTTATGTTTCAGATAGATGATCACCGTGTGTAAGACAGGAGGCACAAGGGTAATAATTTTGAGCTGCTGTCTCTCAAGGGCATAGACAGCTGCCTCCCCTCTGCCTGACACCCCCCCGCCCGCCAACACTCCCACCCTGAGAAAATGTTGCACTGTCCTCTGCAGCAGTCTGAGGGTATGATGGCTCAAAGGGCACTGGCAGCCTCGCTGTCCGAATCTTGGAAGTAAGTTTGCTTTGTTGCGAGCTGGATGATATACCGTGAAATACACTTCCAGATCAATTTGTCTTTCGCCGTTGGGCAATTTCTTGTTTTATTGGGGAAGGGGGGGAAGAGAGGGGTTGAAAACATGACGTTATGGGTAGGGGATATTGCCACACTGGTAATTCCCAGACCCTGTAGCATATCCCAGCATGGTGCTCTTGTCCTCACAAAGTTCTGGAACTGTAGGAGCATCTTCTTTCCCTTGTGAGCCCTAAAGGAACCCCACTTGATGTGCTAGGATTGGCGTTCTGGCTTTGATAAGGTGACTATTAACCTAGTTTTATATAATGTAAAAAGTCCCCTAATGTTGTTGTTTAATATTTTAGTGCACATCCTCAATTTTTCTACCCCTGTGGCCCAGGAATAGCCTACTTATTGGCCATTCTCCAAGTACCATATTGTTCTCTTCCTCCCATACAGCTAGGCATGGAAGGATTAGATTTTTATCTGTAAATGTTGGTCTCAGCCTACATACACAAACCGACTAAAAGATATTTCCATTGATGATTGAAAAACATTGAATCAATTTGTTTCAATAATGTTAAAACAATACAATATAATTAAAATGGTTTAAATGTAATATACACCATATGAAATATGTCAGAATGAAATGAAATAAGTCAAAATGCAGCATTTTTATCTTATCAAAAGAAAATGTTTCACCCTATTGAAATCAGAAGTCAAAGTGATTCGTTTAGGCACTTTTTCTTTAGAAATGTCACTGAAATTGTTGTGTTCCCATTAAATGTTTAGTTTTCAACAAAACTGTCTTTTCTGACAGAAAACCATTCTTTTAAACAAATTTTCAACCAGCCCCACAAAACAGTGAATGACAGATGAGATTGTTTGAGTTTTCACGTAGTTAAAAGGTTTTCGACAATGAAGATGAAAGGCAGGAACAATCTCTTTGTTCTGAGTTTGTACAGTGCCTAGCACGATGGGGTTCTGGTCCATGGCTGGGTCTCTGACATGCTACAATGATACAAAATACCAATAATAAGTAAAGATTATCTCAGCAGTGTCCCTTTAATATCTTGATTTATGGAATGGGTACAGATCTGGTCCAGGGTGGTTGAGCACTTTATGAGCGCATACAAGGCTTCTTGTTTGACTCATCTTGCTGACGAGCTTTTATTAACGCTCTCGACTCCAGGAGCTGTTTTTGAAGACTAAGGCCATCCCCAGATTCCCAGGAAGGGGTTAGTTCAGCTGAAACTGGTTGTGTTTAACAAGTGGTGGTGACCTCACAGGTGGGTCTGTAGAGTGTAAATTGCAGGTTGTGTTCGAGACAGCATTTTACAGCAGGACTGCATGTAGGGAGCTGGATGGAAAACTTTGTTGTGGTTTAATGTTTAACCATCTTTTGCCTTCGGGTGAGCTTGCAGGTTACAATAGCTGGTTTGTTCTTCTAGGCAGAACAGGGCTGGGATTAGCAGGAAAAAACCAGCATGATACAATATGGACATGTATGAATGGTGGTTGCTCAAGCAGACAGAGAGATTTGCTAGGCCATAGGAAAAGAATATGATGCCATGTTCTTGTACTGCAGGAAGTGTCATTGATACATGGAAGGATCCTACAGGTTTTTTTTTCTTTTTCTTTTCTTATTGTGGTGCAACATAAGTATAAAGAGTCCTTAGAGGGCTGAGTGCAGCCTGTAGTATTGGCTTTTGTTCTTCGCATCCCAGTTCAGCCTGGGGCTCAAAGGAGTGTTGCTGAAAGGGGACCTCTCATTGGCAAGTGCTTTATTTTAGAAACAGCATCCCCACAGGCTCTGAATAGTCGTAGTTAATATATTCATCTTGGGACACCAAGATACTTTACAAATGTTGGTTAAGCCTCAGAACACCTGTTTGAAGTAGGTGAGGTAGGGTTGCCAATTTTGGTTGGACTTATTCCTGCAGGTTTCTTCACAGGACATAATCTTTAATTAAAGATTAATCTTTAATTCCTGGAGACTCCAGGACAATCCTGGAGGGTTGGCAACCCTAAGGGGAGGGCGTACTGTTTTCAGGGTTGCCAACCCTAAGCGTTCAAAAATGATGAGTCGGGCCTTGAAAAATCATAAGGTTATTTTAAAAAATTGTAAATTGGGGGTTCTTTTTGTTTCTGAGTTTTCAAGGGGGCTTTCGGTTCACAATTTCAGGCTTGTCTCTGCAACCATGAGGGCTAGTGACTTAATATAAAAGAAAATAAGAAGAAAATTCAGATTTCTACATAATCACCTGACTCCAGGAGCAGAAGCTTTTAGGAAGATCACCAAATATCACAATAGAATTGCTAGAGTTGGCAACACTGCATTTTGCGGCTGGCAAAACGAGAGGGGGGTGACATGTTCAGGGTCACAGATGGAGTCAGTGAAAGAGCCAATAATAATATTGTCATTATTATTATTATTATTTTTATTATCGTAGTACCTAGAAGCCCCAGCCATGGACCAGAATATTCTTATCCTGGAGGCACTGTACAAATACCGGTCCAACCACAAGGCGTGCTGGGTCAAATCCATCCCTGGTGTAACTTCCATTGAGATCGTTAATCTGAACTTGGCCCACTGCTTTCACAGAAGGGTGTTCCATCCAGTCATTGGCAATGGGCACTGGAGGCCATGGTGTGGGTACCATGTACTAATATGGTTTAGGGGAAATTGAGTGGGAAGCCCAAGGATCCCATAGGAAAAGGGGCAGGTGAAATGACTCTAAGACCAGAAATGATTATCATCATAGTCTGTGAGTAATGGAGAATGAAGGTTGATGCACATAGCTAAGGGGGTAACCATGTTCAGGGTGCTTTATGTGCTGTCTGAACACAAAGGGCTTATGTTTCATATCTCAGACTCTGTATGAGCAAGGTTGGGACGCTTTCTTTATTTGGGATTGGAAGGATTAGATTTTTGTTGGTAAATGTCAATTTCACGCATGCAAACCAACTAAAGAAATATTTCCATCAATGATGATCTAAACTGACAGATGGGCAAAGTTGGGAGAAGGCTGCTTGAGAACTTATTCAGAGTTTGATTTAAGGCTGTTTACTCGGTGTAGGCTGACACATGATATTGACAGTTTGTGTTTTAATGGTTGTAAAGCTTTAACTTTTTGAATCCCAGTGTCTGCTGTCATAATTATAATTACTGTCTGATCCTCTCCCCCCCGTAATTTCCTGCAACTGTGAACATTTAAATCGATTTAGACATGCTTAAAAAACATAATTTTATGCAACTGTGACAAATTCAATAGATAAAAATAAAAAAACTTAAAATTAAACATCTCTATTATCCACTGAAATTATTAAAATAAATCTAATTCTACCAAGGCTACCTGCATTGAAAAATGAGGGAATGTGGCTTCTTAGATGCTTGATCATTATGTTAGGTAGTGAATGGATTGAGTTGATGGTGCAAACCTCTGTTTTAGTTCCTCCCAGAAGAGTTTCAAATTGTGTGTTAAAAAACAGGTTGATGAGGAAGAGAGAGGCTCCCCTCAGAGTCCTTCCCTATGCCCTTATTGCATATGAAATTGCTATCACCGTTAAGTTCAGATTCTTTAGCACTAAGAAATGTAATAACTATTTCTGCTGTGGTGGCTAGTGCTCGGATGGATAAATATGACTTCACACCTTGGACTGTGGACGGTCAATACCACTGTCACTTTACTGTAGTAGCTTTTGGGAAATCCCTGTTTGTGAGAGTCCTCAAACTTGATAAATTTTCAGTGCAGTGGACAGGGCAATTCAGGGCTCAGATTCTGTAACTGCTGGTGCCGCATGCATGACCGAATCCTCCACCCTCGTGACTGCCATCAGGTTTTCAGCCAGCCTGCGGGGTGATGCATGTGCATTACCTGCCATCCTGCCACATTATCCTAAACATTGTCTGAGTGTTGCATTCCCTCCTTGGGCTCTCGGTTCCCCAGACTCTTAACAGGATCTGTGGGATCCTTGTGGATTTCACACTTGCTGATCCTTTGCACTTTCAGCAAGCCCATAGAGCTCCCTGTGGGATTCTCTCTCTCTCCCCATTGCCTTGTTCTCTTCTCCCATTGTTGCTCTGCAGAACTCCTGCACCCTATAAGTGGTTCTGCTCTGCAGGGCCAAGAGCCACTGAAAACTTGTCCTACCCAAACATCTGGAGGTAAGTAGCAATGTACCTTCCATCTCTGATAGGGTGACCAGTTCCTCAACCTGGTCTCCTTGGAGACATCAGGCTGCTACACCTCTGTGTGAAAATAGGGAATACAGAGCTTGTTTAAGCTCCAGCTATTGGCAGGAAAAATAATGTGTGGGGTTGGGTGTGGGGATAAGGGAGTCCAGCTGCAGAAGTCAGAATACTTTAGTTCAGTAATTGGGATTGGCTGGTACTGAGTATGATGGGTTCTCCCCGGGGTGCCCCCTGGAACTGGGGTACCACTGAGCCCCCCCGACCCACCAGCCTGGGCTCCCTTTACACTGTACTGCTGTGACAAGCTGCCCAGCCCACATACAGGTAGAGACACACACAGCTGCAAAACACGGCTGCTACTCTGAAACACAGCTGCAGTTGCTGTGACCAGCCCTGTATGAGAAGGCTCCAGCGAGCAAACTTCCCAGCTACTCAGGCACGCACCGTCCTCTGGAATGTAAACCCAAAATGTTTACCGTCCTGTACTGCACAGGGAACTGTACTGCGTAAGCTCATGAAATTCGCCCCCTCCCTCAATGTGGAGAGGAATACACAACAGATTTCTGCCCCGAGTTATGACTCCCACACACTGGTTTTAAACAAAGCAAAACCAAGTTTATTAACTATAAAAGATAGATTTTAAGTGATTATAAGGGCTAGCAAACCGATCAAAGTAGATTACCTAGCAAATAAACAAAAACGTAAACTAAGCTTAATATACTAAAGAGATTGGATATGAATATCAGATCCTCACCCTAAGGGATGATACAAGCAGGCTGCAGATTCTTAAGGGGCAAGCTGCACTTGCTATACAGCTTGGAATCCCCAGGTGTTCCATTCACAGGCTAAAAATCCCTTTAGCCTGGGTCCAGCACTTCCCCCAGTTCAGTCTTTGTTCCTCAGGTGTTTCCAGGAGTCATCTTGGGTGGGGAGTCAGTGAAGAACCCAGATGATGTCACTCCCCTCCCTTATATAGCTTTTGCATATGACGGGAACCCTTTGTTTCAAAGCTTGGTTCCCACTCATTGGAAAAATACTGACATCCCAAGATGGAGTCCAGCACCAGGTGACCTGGTCACATATCCCCGTAGCAGGCGTTACTCCGAGGTTATCTGCAGTATCCTCAGGAAGGCTCCCCAGGTGGGAAATAAGCTGCTTCTAAGGCCTATTGTTCTCCCTAATTGTTCATTAACTTGAATGTGCCCTTCCCAACCAGCCATCTAGACTGAGAGCCTTTTGTCTAGTGGGCGTTCCCCATGTATAAACACATTTTTTAATACAGATTCATAGTCAATATTCCTAACTTCAGATACAAAAATGATACATGTATAGAAATAGGATAATATTATTCAGTAAATCATGTTTTCAATATCATCTCCATGACCTATCTTGCATAAAATACATCATAATTGCCATAATCCTACCATAATATCTCTATGTAGAATATGGGGTGCAGTGTCACACTGAAGTCAGTAAAATAAAAAGACAATGAATAAAAATTAATACTTGGGGAGGGAGGGGCAATGTGATCTTGAGGCAGAGTTGTCTGGCACTGGTTCATTACAGTTCATGGGCCTCTGACTTTGCTGCCACAGTGGTGTTGGTGTAGACCCTCTGTGGCACATGAACGGCATGTTAATGTGACAATTGCCAATGGAGCAGTACACTCGGATGCAGCAGGCGTGGTGGTAGGTTGGTTGGCTAGGTTATTTTATTTTGGAGTTGCTTTGCTTGTGCAGTCCGTTATTTATTTTAAGGTCTAACACGATCCCTTTGGCAACTTTTACAACACTTTTTTATGGGAACATGAACTTTTATGGGTGTTCACTGTAAGTGGGTGTGGACCAGAGCATCGGACCTTTTTGTTCCCCTCCGCTGCATGTGGGCGTTGTTTTGGCACCTGATCCAGTTGTGGATCAGAATGTCATGACTTGGGCCCAGCACTAGCAAGTTTGCCTCTTACTCTTTTTGACAGGTGGTTGCGGGCGGAAGCAAGAAGGGGGGCTAATTGAAAATCTGAACATAATTTTGTGTTTAGCTCTTAAAGACCCTCTTCTTGTAGATTCATATTTCCTGTGGGATCTTCAATTTCTTCTGCAGAGTGCATTTGAATTTTTAAACACATTATGAGCATAAGTGCATATAATCAAGCCCCTCTCCCCACGTACTGTATGAACTTTCTATCAACTTGTTTGAGATAGTCTCCTTTTTAAAATTCTCCTCTTTATAAATAGTATTTATTTATACTTTACACAGATGTGTTAAGGCACAGATCCCCACCCGAAAGATCTCACAGAGCAGTGAAACCTGTCTTAAAACTTCATTCTCGTGGCTGATAAAAATCTGTAACGGAAGAGATCTTCCGTTAGGTTGTACTTGGCACGTTTGGGGATTTTTGAAGGACGAGATGAATTTGGGGAAATAGTCTCTTAAAATAGTTTGAATTTTTACTTTTTGGTTAAATCATCAGGACACTTTGGACGGGGAGGGAGGGATGAAAGACCAGCACTTCTCTGTAACTTGATATGTGACTTAAGCTGAGGAATATGCAAAGCGATTTAAAGAGCATTCACACCACAATAATTCCCCACCCTCCCTGGTAAATCCAACCGTCTGTTCTGTAGATCAGGATGGAGTTGCTGATGTGTGAATAGTGATTTATGCCGCACTTGCACTTTGATTGAAACATGCAGACTTAGTCCAGGTATCCGGCAATTAACTCTGCAGGTGCATGAGTTCACCCACATGCAACAAGTTGCAGGATCAGGGCCTTAATGCCCGTTTGAAAAGTAGCCTCCGTTCCTATGTGCTTCCAGAGAGTACATGCCAGCTCCTCCGCTGGCACAAGAAATCTGCAGCTAGCACTGTGGGGAAACTGCCAATGGTAGTGAAGTACAGAGAGACTCCAGCACAGATCCTGGGAAACAGTCACATTTGCTGAATAAGGCCTTCATCCTACTGCTGAATCTATAAAATGATTTCATGGGGATTCCACACACGGTGGATGCCTATACCCATGAGGCAGCCTTTTGAAATCATTGCAGGTACAGATCAGATTGCAGGATCAGAGCCTAAGTGGTTACAGTGGAAGTTTGGGCAATGGGACTGTTAGGCCGTTTCCCACCTCTGCTACTAACTTGCTCTGTAACCTTGGACGTCTCCTGTAAATTCTCTGTGCCTCCATTTTTTGTCCCTTTGGGGGTAATTTCCCTACCTCCACAGTGGGGCTGTGAAGGTTCACTTAAATGTCTCTGAAGTAGAAGAATACCAGGGTTGGAAGGGACCTCAGGAGGTCATCTAGTCCAACCCCCTGCTCAAAGTAGGACCAATCCCCAGACAGATTTTTGCCTCAGATCCCTAAATGGCCCCCTCAAGGATTGAACTCACAACCCTGGGTTTAGCAGGCCAATGCTCAAACCATTGAGCTATCCCTCCCCCTACTTTGTAGCTCCACCACCGGAAGGTGCTGTAAAGCCCCAGTATCCCAAACAGCTCATGTGGACAGACCCCTGCTCCAATGCAAAGCCCCATTGACTTTACTTGGACTCTACATCAGCCCAGCTGTCTGCCCACATGGGACAGTTTGTGGAATCCAGGCCTAAGTGCTTCTTAAATAGCTGCAGAGATCAGTATTGTTAATGTGATTAGGTGAACGGAATAAAATTACATCCTGATAACATGAGTGCTGAGAAATAGAACATACGAGAGACAGCAGCTATTAATTTCTGTTCCTAAGGAATCCGACATAGCCACGCGAGGCTCCTTTCCATCTACCACTTCAATGAAGTCCAGTCTGCCCTTTGCACAAGTAAATGAATACACATAGCAGTCACAGTACTGTCAATAGTTGGCCTGGGCAGAAAGTATACCCATCTAAGATGGAGACAAAAAATGTTCATTCTGTTGAAAAGAATGTTTTAGGGTTGCTGTTTTTTTTTGTTTTGTTTTTTGACAAAATTAAGCAAAAAGCAGATTTGGTGGTTTCAGTTCTCTCCCCCCTCCTTTTTTATCCCCCACTGTTGAAACCAAAAATTTTGACCAAAATGAAAAATTTCCACAGACTATTTTTTTTCCCCCCCCCCACTCTCCCACTCCCCAAAAATTGTTCATGGGGGTAAATATGGACTGCCACATTTCTAAGGTCTGGATTGTGCCATTTACAGTGTGCAGGCAGACTGCTGCCATTGCTTCACGGGGGCTGAGGGTAGTCTCAGCTGCATGTTTTAAATGGCAATATCAGGACCAAAGAATGGATCCATTCAGCATTCAGAGACGAGGAACCCTGTCAATACTTAGCTGAATGAGCTGTAGAGCTGGTTGAAGACCAAGTGGGGGGAAAACCTGCAATTTCCCTCCCTTGCTTTTTCATCAAAATTTTGAGGACAAATTTCAGCAGATGTGAATTTCAGAATCATTTCTGCTACCTCTAGAAGCAAGTTTTCATCATGGGGGTAATGGAAAAGCTTGTTAATACTTTAAAGGGCAAGTTGAATGATTTTTTTTTAAAAAAAAGCAAAACAAAACCTTTTTGCCCTCTTAGTGTGCTTTGAGACATAGGCAGTGCTCCCATTGTCTTGAGTAGATGCTCAGTCCTATTTTTCAATATTTAAACCAGAACAGTGGACTACTTTTCCTTCCATGTACATAGTAAAAATCCAGTGTCCTAATAAGTGAATTATTTTTATTTAAATAAAATATTTTTCAAATTCCTTTAATGTGTTGTAATGTTTTTCTCAGCAAACATGTGCAATATCTTGGGGACACAGGGCTGAGTTCTGAGAAAAGATAAACTGCATGTCTCCATTTATCTCGGAGTTTTAGCTTCGTGTGCAAACTGGAAAGGAGGGATTCCAGGCAAAGTATATCTCGGGTGACTCAGCGCGAATCCCAAAATATATATATATATATATATATATATATATATATATATATATATATATGTGTGTGTGTGTGTGTGTAATCCAGAGGGATTACAGCATGCACAGATTAAATGCCATGATACGGGGTTGTAAAATTGGAGCAGTTAGTCTGGGTAAATAACATGGGAAGCAAAGTACGTATTTAACCAAGTCAGTAACAAACTGTCGCTGCTCCCTAGTGCACACTTAACCTGTTCTTATAACTACATTTACACAAGCCTAAATACATATTTACCTGAGAAACCACACCATAAATAAAAAAACGATTCTGGTCTCTCTGGTAAAAACAAAATAACATTGCACAGATTGGGTCCTTCCCTTTCTATTTAAAAGCGGGTTATTCAGGAATGAGCAAAGGGTCAAATCCACAGTGGAGCCACCTTATATTGGTTTAGGCTATATTCTGTTTGGTGTGATTGCAAAGTCTAGTATAGTGTGAGGGGCCCAACCCAAAGGTCTAGGTAGGGGTAGTTGAGTATGTCCTCATAAGGAGATCAGACAAGGAATTTGAGCTTGGCCAACTTATCGTTAGGCATTTATAAAAGGAGCACATGCGACCTCTGAATGGGAGTGGATAACCCTGTCCAGTAATGAGCCTTTCATTTAGCTCAGGAGTGATATCAACAGGTTCTAAAGGGATCCATATCCACCAAGAAGTGGCGTTGACTTGATAATGGAGGACAGGGTGAAATGTATCTGTGGAGGAGGCTGGCGGATCCCTAGAAAAGAGCAATGCTTGAAATGAAAAAATGTGCGACTAACTCAGAGCATGCAGGAAACCAAACTTTAATGCAGACACTCTTGATCCTTGCCTGTACTATTACGTGTGCTCAGTCTCGGATGTGTGCTTCCAAGGATGCCATGCTGGCCTTAACTTCCCAGTGTGTGGCCTTTGGCTTGTGTTACAATTAACCTGATTTTGTATTTGATCCACATCACATCACATAGAAAAAAACAAACATTTTTGAGGCCTTCCTCCTAAACTGTCTGTATGAGGGAGATTAGTGCAGGTGAAAGTTGCTTGATTGATGACTCTGAGGACTAAAGTCACGTGTTCCTCTCTGGAGCTGCACAGCCAATACGATTGCCATTGTATCCCAGCCCTGAACTGGCACTAGCAGAGCAATGAGAGGGCAGAATGTAGCGCTCAGCATTTAGAGTCCCATCCCAGAGGTATATTATCATACAAAGGTGCTCATTTGATTCTTCGCCTCCCTGCTGAAAAGGATGTGATTTATGATGAGTGGCGACATCTCCATTGTCTATGTTGCAAACAGACATATTTTTTTTTTGGCAAAACATATTTGGAAGTAAGAGCTACAGTATTAATCTGTTCTTGCTCCTACTTTTGAGAGTGAAGTGTGAAATTCCCCCTTGCTTATTAGAACTGTGTCCAACGGCTCCTTCGTGCTGAATCTCCTCCTTCCATTTGAGCCGATAGCATTAAACAGAGGAGGTGACTAGGTAGTAAATTAATTTTAATCCTGGTGAATTCCAAATACTCGGTGGTGCTAACGAGAGTGTGTGCTTAGGTTTTTGTGACCTTCAGAATAATATTGAGAGGTAGGACTGGGATTTACTTTTATAGCTGACCATTGCCACATTGCTCAATAAAAATCCTGTTCGGTTTCCAAGTATATTAGGAAATCCAAGATGGTATTGGAAGGGAGAAAAAATCAACTGCATTTTAAAGATCATGTTACAGGAAAAATTGAGTTACTCTGCAGTGATATTTATTACCGTGGTGGGGAGTGTTAAGTAGTCTGGCAGATGAATTGTGAATGTTAGCTGGAACTCCCTTCTGCTAGCATCTTGACTATGTGAATGAGTAGCAACTAGTGCATTTTAAGAAATGATCAGTTTCCTTTGCTATGGTGTTAGATTATTGCTTGTCCTGTTACTTGGGCTTGGAGACAAAGACTGTCTGGCAGCAGCCAGTGATTTCTAGTAATCTGTAGAATTCAGCGCTCCAGAGCGGCATATTGATCGCATGAGAGCTTATGATCCGCTGCAAAGCTATCGGCTGCTCAGCAAGAGGAACAGGTTGTGTCCAAAGGAGCACAAAATAAACTGGCACGTTGGGCCCAAATCTGGTGTCTCCTTGTTGTGTATTAGGAGTAACTCAGTGGAGTTACACCAGTGTATGTGAACATAACAATCAAAGCAACATAATCGCTCTCCTGTAGCAACGCTGCTTAAACGTGTAGCAACATAACTACGGGGCGCGCGCAGAATTGCGTGTCTGATTCACCGTACAGGTGGGTAAAATTGCTCCCCTTGTGTGTATCCTTTATGATTCTGCTTGGATTTATTGTAATAATTAAATAATTCAGTGTTTGTGAGTAACTACTTTCTTCCATTGTAATTTTTAAAAATTGCTTGGAGGTGGGAAAAAAAAAACCTTGGGTCTTTTGTGGCTTTATCTTGTGTGGTTTTCAAGAGAATGGTTGGGCAGTTGTGGCCTTGTTGGGAGAATTTAAATTTAGCGTTGGTGCAAGAGACTGAGCAGCCACTGCGCGAACATTCCCAAATCACTCCCGCACCCCTGCCTACAATGAGAGAACCAAATGCCTTACATTTTCCTCTAGGGCAGAACCTCACCTTTTTCTGTCCCCATTTTTGTCCCCTCACCAGGATAATAGATCTCCTAATTATAGTGAATCCACTAAGGGTGGAGGGCTTCATAATTGTCTTCTCTGCAGCCTGCATGAAGTGGAAATATTCTCCAATCTCTGCAAAAGGAAAAAAAACCTCTTGGGGTGCAGCCAGGTTGTCATCAGTCAGTGCCAAGAGGAGTCGTCGTCTCTCTTCGCGTGCCAGAAGGGGGGACACAAGTAAGATATCTCTGTGCCTTAGGTGGTCTGGTGGTTAATCACTGGATCGGGGCTTGGGAGATCTGGTTCCTTTCTAGACTGCTACAGACGCACTGTATGACCTTGGGCTAGTCACTTGGGGCCAGATTTTCAAGTGCCCAGCATCCATAAGCGGGGTCAGGTTTTCATACCATGCTTTTAAAAATGTGGTCACTTATTTCAGTGCTTGAGTGGGAGCAGAGGTCTGAAACTTTGGGCCTTGATTTCTTTCTGTCTCAGTTCCCCGTCTATAAACTGGGGATAATAATCCTTCCTTTCTCCCACCCTCTTTCTGTCTTGTCTGTCTCAGACTGTAAGCTCTTCAGGGCAGGGACCTTCTCTTACCATGTGTATGTGCAGCCCTCAGCACAATGGAGCTCTGATCTCCACTGAAGCCTCTCTAGGCAGCACCAGAAAACAAACACAGTAATAATTTCAGAACCCGTTTCTCCCAGCTAGTGATGCTGCTGGTGTCGCCTGCTCGGTTATATTTGTTTGTGTTTTTCCCATCTTTCTAATTATGCTGACATTTACTACCCGACAGCTGTAATCTGGGAAGGAAAGCAGCAAGCGGCAGGCTCTGCAGCTGACAACCATGTTGTGCCTTGGCTGCTTGTCAGCAAAGGGCCACAGCTGATCCCCTTCCCTCTGGAGACGGGCTAGAATGGCATGGGGGCTGCAGCCCCCACTTCTCCAGCACCCATGTTTGCAAGGCTTGCCTTGGAACTCACCCTCCACCAATCTTTACACCTTGGGGGTGTATCTCTCTCTGTGGGGATGCAGTGTGGATCTCTTCAGCTGGCGGTAATGTATTTTATGGGACACGCATGTACACCTCTGCCCTGATATAACGCTGTCCTCAGGAGCCAAAAAATCTTACCGCATTATAGGTGAAATCGCGTTATATTGAACTTGCTTTGATCCGCCGGAGCGTGCAGCTCCGCCCCCTCGGAGCACTGCTTTACCGCGTTACATCCAAATTCGTGTTATATCGGGTCGCGTTATATCGGGGTAGAGGTGTAGCTGGTTCGTGGCTCTGACGTTCTGTAAAGAGCAGTTTCATTTTCTTCAATGGCAGTAGCTCCTCACTGACCTGGCAGCTGGCTGAGAAGGTGTTACAGGGAGGGAATGAGTGTCATCCCCTTCCTATGTGTAGGTGTGTTGTGGCGGGATGGGGGCAGGGGAAAGCGGGTTGCTTTGGAGAAACACCACTGAAATGACCATGCCAACCAGCAGCGTTGGCATTTCCCTGTCAAGGCCAGACTTGATGAGTTTCCATGTAGGTGAGGTTTTCTCTTGACTATATTAACTCCCAGTCCATTTATTGCTGTGTAGAAACCTGTGGCTGATCCAGGTTCATGGCTTTATCCTGCCTGAGGGTGTATTGAGTTATGACAGTGCCCGCTGTTTTCCTACCACACCCTTTCTGCTGCTTTCCTGGTATAGAAGATAATCAGAAACCCAAGCACCATGGTCCATCCTTGAACAACCTCCTGTTCAGTGTGGTTCACTCTGTTAGCTAAACCACGAAACTCGACAATTTCTCAAGGGCTTTGAGATCCTGCAATAAATGATGCTGTATCTTTTAAATCACATTTCCCATACCACTGCTCTTGGCGCTGGACTGTATTATAGATGTCCTCCTACTTTTGGGACCCTTCAGAGTTGCTACACCATTCTAGAGGAGAAAGGGTTCAATAGCAAACCATAGTGCTCTGATATTTCTAGACCATGCGTGTTTAGCAGGATGTTTACGGCCTGTATGTGAGAGGTAGAACTATACCACTTCAGGGGCTTGGGATGGGGATGGGATGGTCCAGAAGCTCCTAAATTTGAATCCTGCCTCTGATCTATGGCCCTGAGCAAATAGTGTATTCTCCATTTTTCAGTTCCCATGTATAATGATGATATTTACTCACCTGCTTCAGAGAGGAGATGTGAGGTTTAAATATTGTTTGTCAAGTGCTTTTACAAATGGGAAACGTTCTGTATTGGTGAGTGTTAGGAGGTATGATTTAACTGGTCATTTCAAGAGGGTCATGTTGGACATTCCCTTTATTCTCTTCCATTTTGTGAGCGCCTTGCTCCCCCACCTTTCCTTATGAGCATGAGACGGGGGTAGCTCTTGCTGCGGCAGTCACATCCCAGTCTGTAGTGTAGTGCAGAGCCCTACCACTGGATCTCTGGGCTGGCAGGCAGTAATATATTTATCTCTTCCCCTTTTTCAACCAGGACTTCTAATGCTACAGCTCTGCCACAGGGCTATAATTACGTAAACCATAGATGTGTACTTTGGTGCCCAAGCAAATGATGTTGATTTTGCCAATAGTTGAAACCTCTCATTTATTCTACTGTTGAAGTAATATAATTAAAAATGGGACAGGGAGTTAAATTTGTTTTGACCAAGCCAATTATAACTCTGTTTCTGTCTGTCTGTCTTAAAGTGCCCTATAAATGGCTTGTTTGCTCTATAACGGACAAGGCACTGCAGTGCTGATATGATAAACAACCTCCAGCCCCAAACCCTGTGCTATTTAAAATGCACAGTTATTGGCATAAACATGTGCAGAGGTAATTGGAACCCTGTGTTAAAACAGAGCAAGCCTATGTGGTCTTGACTGGTGGAAAGGTTTTCCTTCTTCTTCGTGTCCCAGTAGTGCCTTGTCTTGTTCTTTTTACTGAGTATAAATAAAGGCTCTGGTAATTCAGCAGAATAAAAAAGCATTCAGTGACTGCTCCAAGAATGTTGCTCTAACGCTGGGTGCCGCTGGCCAACATTTACAGTATTGGAATGGAAAATTGTTTTCTTGGGCTGTGTGGAATTGACAAGGAGGAGTGGGGGTGGGTGTATGCTCCTCTGGACATGGAAATATTTTTTTCCTTTTGGATTGCTAAAAGAAGAAAAGCTGGAGGAGTTACTTTGCTTGACTGATCTCAGGAGTTGTATGAATTAATAGGAAGCTTCTTCATTAGTTCCTGCGGTGCAGAAAGTGCGGTGCCAGTGTTTGTCTGGCTAGAAATGCGCTGCCTGTTGTTTTGTTTGCCTTTCCGGCTTTCAGGTGCTTGTGGCTGTTTTGCTGTCCATGCAATCAGTGTTCCACTCATGCACGAGGGCTTATCATTTTACAGCTGCTAAATATGTAATCACTGCCGTCCCCATGGAAACACAGGGACTACATTTTTGACATGATACTGATTTTGAAGCTTTGCTTACACCAGTAAGCTTGGCCATGAAGGTGAGCTACAGGGCAAGCATCTAGTTAAAGAGAGCTAAGTGGCAGCTATTGTTTTGAACGCTCTTTGACAGGGTTCAGGGACGGTACCATTTCCCCTTCCCTTTGTACGTAGGAGGGGGAGATGAAAAAAGGCAAACAGGGAGTCAGAGAGCAGAATGCCTGTGGAAAGGCTCATCTCCACACCCAGGTTCTAAGCTTCGGTTTGAACTGTAGGCTGGGGGATGGTTTGGCAGTGCCGCATTTGTTTGTGACGTACATTGACTTGTTCTTCTTTGTGATTATACATATTTGTTTTTGAGGAACAGACCTTGTTCGTTCTTTCTCTTTCTTATTGCTGCTCAGTCATCCCCGCTGGTTTTTTCATGTTCCTAAAGGAGATGGTAAGTATCTTTCCTCGGTAGTGCAATTTTCAAGACTCGCTCTTCAGTTTTGAATGTTAACTACCCAGTCTGCTAATGGCTTTCTAGTTGTGAGAATGCCATTCAACCCCACTTCCTTAGATCCTTTCTTGAATGGGCTTGATTTACCCAGTTTGCTCTAAAGAACGCGGCTGGCATTGGCTAGGCCGGCAGCCTCTTAAGATTACTTTGACCAATGAGGCTCCTTGCTTACGCAGAGCAGGGCCGGCGCTTCCACTAGGCGACCCTAGGCGGTCGCCTAGGGCGGCAGGATTTGGGGGGGGCGACATTTTGCCGTCCGCAGCGGAAATTCGGCGGCGGGGGGTCCTTCTGCTCCGGGTCTTCAGCGGAAATTCGGCGGTGGGTCCTTCACTTGCTCCAGGACCTGCCGCCGAAGCGCCCCGAAGATGCAGAGCGGAAGGACCCCCGCCGCCGAAAGCTCAGAGGAGGAGCGCTGTCACCTAGGGTGGCAAAAACCCTGGTGCCGCTCCTGATGCAGAGAGGAGTAAATCAGGAGTCACTCGAAGAAGTCAATGGAGTGAAACTAGTGTGAGTGAAGAATCAGACCCTTAGTCTCTGTGGAGTATTTCCTGCTGTTCATATGCGCTCTAGAATACATTTTTTTTTAATTATCATCTTTGTCCACAAGTCAGGTTTTCTGAGATCAGCGTTGCGTTCTACGTCTTAAAATAATCTTCAAAATTCTACTCATATGTTTTCCAAGCAGTAAGAATTATTTGCTTACACACAAGATTTTATGTCCCAATTTTTCCTTTTAGAATGTGTTTGTGAAAGGTGCCGATTGACAGCACAGGTGACTATGAATTCTTCTGTTTTATTTATGCCCCAGCAGTGGCAATGTGAGCTTCTCCATAACTCTGTACTGGAGCGTCTGTCTCTTCAGAGTCCATGACTCACTCATTCTGTGGTCTCTTTACTGAGACTGATGGCAACAAGAGGGTGAATTAGTAGAATTTGTCATCTGGACACTAAACTACAAACACGAACTTATTTTACGTAGGACAACAGCAGGTCTTACATGGCAAAGAATGTTCATTTATTGCCAGCCTGGTCCAGATTTGAACTAATGTCCCAAAGGGGAACCTATCCATTCCATAACCTATTCTCCAGGCCATCCAGCCCCCTTTGCTTTACATATCATCAGTCTTTGAAAGTCTTTTTTTTTTTTTTCTTCTTGTAAATTACAAGCAACTGAATCACAAGAAACAATGTTTCAGACTCTTTTACAGTTCTGTTTATTTAGAAGTGGACAGGAACACGGAAAAGGGATTTAGTGTCGGTTTTGCCGAGAACAAGAGATGCCTTCTTTTAAACCCAGAGATTATATTTCCAATAATCTATTAAAGATTAACCACTTTAGAGATGAATATATGCTTTAGGATTCAACTGAGATTCATTTTTATGTTAAATGTATACCGGATATAAAGCAAAAATAGGGTGCTTTGATGATCTGTTGGTTTTTTAACTCCATTAGCAGATTATTAATCTGTCCAGAATCACCAGACAGAAGAGCAATATACAAAATCATCAGAAGAGGCATCTCATGAAATTTATTCTTGATATGGATCATTAATGTGTTTTATTGGATGGATTTCTCCCTGTGGGATAGATCTACTGTCCATTATCTAGCATCAGGGTTTTGTGAAATTATTGTGCAGAAGGATCTAGCAAGACTTTTATTGGACGGAAGGAATGTAAAAGGTCTAGATGTCTAGAATTAATGGCTCACAGAGCTGAAAATGTTAGGAGTTTTTGAAAGGGTTTTGTTCCCTGATTTTTCTTTTGGTTGAATGTATATCTCCCCTCTCTTTGCGGCCATCATTATAGATCAAGACATCTTGTAATCAATAGCCTGTCTTTCCACCGACCTTTTTGGATGAAGCCATTCCATGAAACTCTAAAAAAAAGACAGTGTTTTGATAACCACATGTACACTATTTATCATCAAATCCTAAATGGCTTGAGACCAGGTTACCTGAGAAACCGTCTTTCTCCTCATGATATGTTGCTACAGCTGAAATCAACAGACGTTCTCCAGCTAGAGTCGCCTTGATCTCAGTGGGCTACGACCGTTGGCTGGAAGGGGGAGGTAATAGTAGTGCCTTACCTCACAGGGCTGTTATGAGGATAAATATATTGAGATGCTAAAATACTGTGGGAACAGGGGCCATATAAATATCTAAATTAGATACATAGATGTGCCATTGTTTTGGTAAAGTGTCAAGCCAAAGGTCTCTTTTGTCACTAGACAATAAGGATAATGTTTTTAAACTGTAAACGCTTTGAGGTAGGAACTACAGTCTTTGGTACAGCGTATATATATCACAGAGGGGCCCCAATCCTGATTCAGGCTTTGGAGTGCTACTGTCACATAAATAATATACTTCTCTAGTATCTGTCACCCCAAAGGATCCAAAAGTGCTTTATAAACGGTATACCTACAGCACGACTGAAATGCAGCTGACCCGTAGGCTGCGTGTGGAAGCTAACCAATGGACACCACTCTTCAGTGGGCTCAAGAGGGGAAGTTTGGATTAAGGATACTGGTATAAACTCCTATGCTTTTGAAACGTCCCGTAGGGACGTTAATGTATACACAGAGCAGATAGGAGCTCCGTTTTTCACCCCACACTTTTAAAAATCCCACACTTCCTAAATCCTGGAGAGTTCCCTATATGGAGTCAAAGGGCAGGTGATCACTTTCAACATCCTGGCCAGCAGCCCCTATTTCTGTAAAATGAGAGCTAATGCCCATACTGAGTGAGAGCTATTGCTGAGCACATAATGGTGCTACATCTAAATCGGTCCTCTGTAAAGTGTCTTGGGATACACAGAGCTACTGTATTTTAGAATTCGGCTCTGTTCCCCTCTGTGTAGACCGTTATTTGAGAATACCACTAGCAACAAGAATCCCAGGCCACAGAATGTTGCTGTTGCAATAGATTTTTGTTTATTTGTTTTACAACTACCAAGTACTTGTGCAGAATATTAAAAACTGGGACCAACGTGTTCCAACGACAATGCTTAAATCAATATTCGGGCAAGTGGTCTAATTTTTTTTTCCCCAGGGGTGCTGAGCACCGGCAGTTTCGGGGGCTTTGTTGACTGCTCTGCACCTCTGAAAAACCAAGCTATTTATCAAAAACAACGAGGAGTCCTTGTGGCACCTTAGAGACTGACAAATTTATTTGGGCATAAGCTTTCGTGGGCTATAACCCACTTCATCAGATGCGTGGAGTGAAAAAAAGTAGGCAGGTATAAATATATAGCACATGAAAAGATGGGAGTTGCCTTACCACGTGGGGGGTCAATGCTAATGAGGCCAATTCAGTTAGGGTGGACGTGGCCCATTCCCAACAGTTGACAAGAAGGGGTGAGTATCAACAGAGGGGAAAATTTTTGTAGTGACCCAGCCACTCCCAGTCTTTATTCAGGCCTGATTTGATGGTGTCAAGTTTGCAAAGTAATTCCAGTTCTGCAGTTTCTCGTTGAAGTCTGGTTTGGAAGTTTTTTTGTTGAAGAATGGCCACTTTTAAGTCTGTTATTGACTGTCCAGGGGGATTGAAGTGCTCTCCTACTGGTTTTTGAATGTTACAATTCTTGATCTCTGATTTATGTCCTGTATATTTATACCTGCCTACTTTTTTTCACTCCGTGCATCTGATGAAGTGGGTTTTAGCCCATGAAAGTTTATGCCCAAATACATTTGTTAGTCTTTAAGGTGCCACAAGGACTCCTTGATGTTTTTGCTGATACAGACTAACACGGCTACCCCTCTGCAAGCTGTTTATGTGCCTGAATGCAGATCTAGGGGCCTAACTAGGCACACAGGTTTGACAATGCTGGCCTGAATTACCAAAGTAGATGCATGTGGATAAATAGGAAGGAGAAGGAAAATAGGATGAGGAGGGGGGAGAGCTGTTCCATCTCTTGTTTCCTCATTTTAAAAAAAAACCCCACGCTAGAATTAAATTTGTAACTGGGATTCATTAATTGTTTCCCTTTTGGGCTGCAGCTCTGCCACTGTGAACTCCAGCTATATTAAACTGATGTGTAATATTGAGCTCAGGAGTTAAAAGGCCATTGCTCACTAACAGCTCTACTGCATTGATCTAATTTGATCTGATTGTTCCAAATCCGCGAGTAGCAAGCTTTGACTTCTGGTTCCTCCCAATATAGCCGGCTCCCGCTCCCGTTGACGTTTGTGGCAAAATTCCCAATGACTTTATGGGCTTGATAAAGATTTATATTTTCCTGCCACTGTGCTCTCCCCTCCCAGTCCTTGCACTGTTCCGCTTGAGTCCCGAGGGGAGAGAAGGGGGCACTGCCATGGAGATAGGGAGGGAATTGGACTTTTGGGGGGAGTTTTTAATGGGGTGCACTCGTTATGCTCCTCAGGCTATAAATCTGAGCAAAACTTTGTTGTGTTTCTGTGCAGAGGCTTCAGTGGGGGTTAGCCAGAAACAGGGCAATTGTAGCAGGATAGCATGTCACGTATGAGGGCGAATTGCTCTAAGGAAGAGGAATAGGAAAACACAGAGGTAAGAGGGGCTAGGCAGAATCTGCAGTTCTTCTATCCTTTGTACCATCTCCGTCTTGGCTTATACATCTAAGACTGTCATGCTGCCTAAGGCAATGGCAGAGTATTGTGCATATAAGCACAAGGTAAAAAGCGATGAGTAGGAGGAACTCGATTCTGCATTGCGAGTGCTGCTATGTAGCCACCAAATTCCTCCTGCCTGATAGCAGGAGAGAGACCTATGAGGGGAGGTGCATAGCTAACCACTTCATTAGCATGATGAGCCTCATGCCAAGCACCAGTCCCCGGCTCAGATAAACCTTTCTGCCCATACCCTGCCCTTGTTTTTTCACTGCAAGTTTACAAGTAAAGAGCAGACCTGCAGGGGGATTATGGGTTACCACTGCCTAGTGTAGAGGAATATGCCTAGCAATTAATTGTACTTTAGCTCGAGTTTGCACTCGAGCGCAACATCCTTGCATGCTCTCTCATGCACCTTGCACGTCCACAGCCCAGGATAGTGGCTTTCTCCCTTGGTCTCCTTCTCTTTAATCCTTCGTTGGATCTAGAATGCAATAAGCCCCACTTTCCATTCTTCTCATTAACCTGCAACGGCTCCTTATCAGAGAACCAAGGGTGAAGACAAAGGATTCATCTGAGAATTTAGCAGCTGCCTTTGCACCAGTTGGTGGGTCCAGACTCCGCATAGACTTCATAATTGGAGCTGTTTGATTAAATCCCCTAGTCAGCTTTGAAAATGTCAATCCACACCTGCAGAGTGTAAGTTTCATGCCGTACACATGGCAACCTTATGGCCCTCCGATTCCATTAGCATAGACCAAAGTGTACTGGACTGCCTGCCCATCTATTGTTTTATTGTGAATAAAAAAAAATGCAGCAGCTCTTTAATAAAGTAATGTACTGAATGTGCTTGCGGATTTTTTGATCAGCCTAAGAAACCTCTTGATTATTTTTGGCAACTGCTCTGACTTCACATATGCATCTACTGAATTCAGCCTGCAGACTTTTTCGGTGTACACAGCCAAGTTAGTCCGGGCGACAGACGTCTCGGTCTTTTTGCTTGTAGGTTTCGCCGCTTCCATGGATATTTTGGTGCCCTTCAAATAATCTTCAGATCATTTAAAATAAAGAGAGATGCAGAAGCACATACACAAACCTCTGTCACCAAATAAACATTGACCTGGCAAATTTTCCATTAAAAGAAAGTTACGGCTCCATTAGCTAATGACCAAGACAAAAGAAAATGCTACAGGACTCTCCAGTACCAAGGTGCAGACAGGACACTTGACGCTGCTTAATTGTTCTGCCTAGAGTCTTCAGAATTTGCTTTCTCCCCCACCCACTTACCTCTTCTATAGCTGTGGAATATGGGCCAGCGCTGCTCAGCTGCAGGGTTTTATTGCTGGGGAGCAGAAACAGCAATTTCTATTAGAAGTTGGATCAAAACTTCAGGGATGTTGGGATCCTGTTTCAACCATCATAAAAGAAGGAGCTGTTTTCAGAATTAGCATCTGGTTCCCGTTTTGGATTTCAGACACTTTCCAAATGTTGGTATATTCGCATGTTTATTTTGGGTCTCTCTCTCGGTCTCTCTCTCTCTCTCTCTCTCTTTCATTTCCTATCGATATGTTAACTGGAAAAGTGCAATAATAAAAATCATACCACCTAGCTGTTCTATAGGACTTTTCGTCCGTAGATCTCAAAGTACTTTACAAAGGAGATCGGTATCATTATCCCCATTTCACAGATGGCGAAACTGAGGCACAGGACGGTAAAGTGACTTCCTTAAAGTCCCTCAGCAGGCCAGCACCCGGAATAGAATCCGGGTCTCCTGAGTCCCGGTCCAGTGCTGTATCCACTAGGCCATACAGAATGGATACATCTGCAGATATTTTCATAAACACAGCATGGTGAGGTGCAGTGGCTGAGTGGTTAAGGTGCTTGACTACAGTCCTGAAGGTCGTGGGTTTGAGTCTTGCTCTATCTTATACTGAAAAGCCACCTCTTGTTTACCCAGCTGCCAAATGGGTACCTGATTCATATGGTTAGGGCTGTCAAAGGCAGTTGGAAATTATGCTGGCCCCATCACAGTCTTGTGTACCATTAGCTATGAAACTGGTGTGCCTTAACCGTGTCAGCCCAATGAGCCATTGGCTTGAGGGAGCTTTGACTTTGATTGCCAACCCCAAGTATTCAAAAAGCATGAGTCAGATCTCCAAAAATCATGAGATTTTTTTTTTTTAATAATTTTTTTCTTCTCTTTATTTGTCTCCTGGTTTTTAAGCCTTCAGGATTTGTGCTTCAAGGCTTTTCACCACAAACATGGGAGCTAGAAATGTGCTGTGGTTGGTGTTTTTGTTTTTAAAACGAAAGCTGGGAGTCTCTCGTAATCACATGCCTCCAGGAGCTGGAACTTTAAAAACAAAACATGTCAAGACTTGAGATAAAACCATGAGAGTTCGCAACACTGAAAACATGCAAGTTGGACAGGCCCTATAGGAGCCGCAACAAATTGCGGTAACATGGCAAACAAAAGTGATGATGTTTCTCGCTCTGGCTTTCATATTTCTCCACCCTTATAATATGGTATCGAGAGTTCTTGAATGTTACTGTTAGGCAGTATGTGTTCAGAAGTACAAAGAAAATGAGGTTTCTGAAACCATGGTGATCTATTAGATTTTATAGACTTTAAGGCTAGAAGGGACCATCGTGATCATTTAGTCATTTCCCGTAGAGTCTGGTTCTGGTTTGCTAGTGCATGGTAAATTGCTCTCCACCGTCTGTCTTGGTTGGCTACTGTCCTTGGGACAACTTTTGATACATAATCCAGTTCTTGCTTTCTTCACAGAAGAAGCTGACTGGGTAGGAAGTAGCAAGGGGGCAGGGGGGCTAGGGGGAGGACATTCTTTGGACCAAACTGCAGACTCTTCAGGCTCGTGTCAGCAAAGGCTTTTGGCTGACCACAAAGGAAGCTGATTTTATTTAGGTTGCTAATAACTTCTGGAACATTATTGGAAACATCTGATAAGTTACTTCATTCTTTTTATATCACAGCAGGGCAGAGAAAAACAGTTAGTATAAAGCTTTGCTAAATGACCACGCACAATTGGTCTCCTCACTTCACGGCAGTTGAGCCAGAATTCAGCTTTCTTCATCAGCTATGGCAGAATGGCATTACCAAAGAACAACTTGTCTTTTCCTTTACAAAATTGATGAGTCGATCTTTTTCTGTCTGTGTGTGCGTGTCTCTGTCTGTCTGTCTCTCTCCAATGGGCATCCAGGTTTGCTTGCTCTTTCTCTTTGGACAGGTGGGTGGTACATATACAGTTCCGGAATGATATATACAGTGCTCCCATCTTTACGTGTTTCTGAAAATTCCTGTAGATCAGCAAGGAACACACACACTCATTTCAAGAATACAGCAGCATGCTGTCAGCACTAGTGTTTTGTAATATGGATTGGAAACTGTTAATGTTTCAAACTGAAACACTCTGTTCTCATTTTATCATGTTAATTTAATCTAACCTGAAGAAGTTTTATCTTTAGGGGCTAGTGTATAAACACACATGCAGAATGTGTGTGTTTATATATGTGTATATATAACTAATATGTTTATATAAATACTGGAAGGGCCCTCATATAATCCCATTCATAAATTTACCAAGATCCATCTTAAACTAGTTAGGTTGTTTGCCCCGCTACTCTAATTGGAAGGCTGTTCCAGACTAGGGTGACCAGACAGCAAATGTGAAAAATCAGGATAGGGGGTGGAGGGTTATAGGAGCCTATATAAGAAAAAGACCCAAAAATTGGGACTGTCCCTATAAAATTTGGACATCTGGGCACCCTATTCCAGACCCTCACTCTTCTGACAATTACAAACTTTCTTATTTTGCTAGGAGGGTGGTGAAGCACTGGAATGGGTTACCTAGGGAGGTGGTGGAATCTCCTTCTTTAGAGGTTTTTAAGGTCAGGCTTGACAAAGCCCTGGCTGGGATGATTTAGTTAGGGATTGGTCCTGCTTTGAGCAGGGGATTGGACTAGATGTCCCTTCCAACCCTGATATTCTATGATTTCCAGCCTAAATTTATTCACAGCCAATTTATACCCATATAGGTATATGGCAGCATGCCCACTGTCAAATGCTTCTCTGCCTCCATCTACCCCATGCATGGGCAGTGTAATATACTTTAATTTTAGGAACAATTGCTGCCTCCATTAATAGCAGCACAAGGTAAAGTTTTGAATGAATGGACTATCATAATCCCCTTCTCAAGTAGAAATAGCATATGCTGTAACACGTGACCCATCATCACATAAATGTATATTTTTCCAGCCTTCTACCACTTATTGGATGGATGTGAGCCACATCATGTGACACTGGGTCAAAACATTTTTCATAATAATTTCAATAGTACACACTTAATCAGTGAATCTCAACACTAATTTACCAACAGTGATTAAGCTCACAACATACCCTGTTGGTAAATTAGTTTTATTATCCCTGTTTTACAGCTGGGGGGGGGGGGGGGGGAGGAATGAGGAACCAAGAGGTTTCAGTGACTTAACCCGTCATACAGCAAATCGGTGGTGGAGCTGGGAATACGACCCAGGAGTCCTGAATCACTGTCCTCAAATCTGGAGACCATATTTCATGCCTTAAATAAAATTGATTTCTCCCATGCTACCTGCAGGTAAAGATGAAGACATTGGAACTTGTGGTAGATGTTGCAAAGCTCTATACGAGTGTGCACACACTTCCTCAACCAGATGGCAACCTCAGTTTTCACCCATACTTTCTCAGGCACTTTTTTTTTTTTCCTGGACAAAAATCAAGGGTTAGCAATTTGCCTTCTCTTGGACTTAAAGGAGGAAGAAAAAAACCCCTTCACTAACAGATCAAAGAGAAAGGAAGGGGAGAGTGTGTGTGATCTGAACATTCCATTCTCATCTCGTTAGGGATATTGTCTCAAAGTAGAAGAGCTGGTATTTTTCCCAAGGGAATTAGACTCGCCTTAGTACCTTTTTGCTGGAGAACAAGAGCTCGCCCTTCACTTGCACTACAACAAGACTGAGCATCTTAAAAAGGAAGAGCGTCTTTTGTTCAATCATCTATTCCTTAAATCCATGGGGCCATGTTTTTTCACAGGGGCTGAACACCCCCAGATCCAGTTGACTTGATGGATTCTAGCTCAACCAGAAGTTATGGGCTTGATGTGAAATTCAATAGCCTGTGTTATGCCAGAGGTCAGACTAGGTGATCATTTCTTCTGGTCTGATCTATGGATCTGCTACTTCCACAGGGTGCCCAGTGCCTCTGAAATCAAATCCAGCATGCGTGGTTTTATTTTTATTACATTTGGCTTGAGAACTAAAGGAAGAAGCTGTAAATAAAACCAAAATAAATGTGGTTGATCACATTGTGTAAAAATAGATACTGTTACATCAACAAAGGAGACTGGACATGTGATATATAGGGTGAATTACAAGTATCACCACGTCAAAACCTCTTAAATTTTGCCTTTTATTTTCTTGTTTCTGGTAAGCATTACTATTGTTCTCCTAAACAAATTGCTGCACACTTCATAGAATGGAATTTATTTTTACGTAGCGCCTTTCGTTCACAGCATACCACTAATTTGCTATTCAGGGGTCTCCTTTCTGTTCCAGCATTGTAATGAGAGATTAGCAAACCAATGAGACTGATGTAGCCAATTCCCTGAGATCAGTCACACAAGGAATTAATCTTGCTCCTAGTCTGCGATGATGCCCATCGGTAGTTGCTCGGGATGCTACGCTGACTTTAGGAACTTAGCTTTCTGGGCTTCATTAAACCACTGATTGGATTTAAGGGATGTTGACGGCATTATAAAAGGAAGGAAAAATACAGAGCAAGAGTCTTAACTGAATCATGTGTTAGTATGTATTTATGTGTATGTAGGTATGCAAATATATATGTTTCAGAGTAGCAGCCGTGTTAGTCTGTATCTGCAAAAAGAACAGGAGTACTTGTGGCTCCTTAGAGACTAACGAATTTATTTGAGCATAAGCTTTCGTGGGCTACAACCCACTTCTTCGGATGCATAGATAATAGCTCATCTTAATTAATTAGCCTCTTACAGTTGGTATGGCTACTTCCACTTTTTCATGTTCTCTGTGTATGTGTGTGTATGTGTGTATGTGTGTGTGTATGTGTATATGTGTGTATATATATATATATTGTTCCATTCTATGCATCTGATGAAGTGGGCTGTAGCCCACGAAAGCTTATGCTCAAATAAATTTGTTAGTCTCTAAGGTGCCACAAGTACTCGTGTTCTTTTTGCAAATATATGTGTGTGTGTATTTATTTATATAAGTCAAGTCCTATATAATTTATGCAAGAGGGAACTAAGTCCCTTTACTGGGAAAAGAAGTCTGAAATATTTCCTACAGTTGTTTTGTTTGGAATAATACAGAACAGCTGAGCAGAATTTCAAGTAACAAATTTGGATTCAGATTAATCTGGTGACTCCAGATGCAGCTAAATATTTGTAAATCTAAAACAGATCTTGTTGGTCACCTCTCTTGCTTGTATTTAGTGTGTCCACAAAAGAACTGCAGTTTGAGCATATCTGAAATTCATGCAGATTAGAGAAAAGCTGCCAAAGGAGAGGCTTGTGAAAATTAACCAGAAACTAAATTCTGCTCCCTTGCCTATCCCTATAATCACCATCCACAGCATGAAGGCTTTTGGCACCAGGTATTAACTTTGATGTCACTCTTCACTCTTTCTGCTTTCTCCCAGCCTGAGTGTAACAACAACAGGAAAGCTTTCTGTTCAGCTGAGAGTATGGCAACACTAAACAATTCAAAGGTAGAATGAGCATTTGGGAAAAAGTTAAATTGACTTAATAATAGGGACCCAACTTTTGTGTCAACCAGAATTCTATTTTGTGGGGCCTCCCCAGTTTGACGCTCGCACTTGGTGATGCTACAAAGATGTTCTTAGAAACCTCCTTGTTAACAGTGTGACACATCATTAATGGAAATCCATGTAGGCCTCCCAGAATAGAAAACTGGAGCAGTGGAGTAAGTGAATTCCACTCAGTTGGGAGTTTGGTGCCTAATCTGCATCAGTACTGTTGTAAATCCTACTAGGCACTTAGCTGCATTTTAGCTGCCTAAATACCTATCTAAATCTGGCCCTTGGTCTTTATGTTGAAAGTTATTCATCTGACAGGTAATGGTGCTCTGACCAAGTCAGTCAAGGACCTAGAGACGGTTCTAAATTGGCTTCTCTTCTCTATCACTGGCTAAATCAAAATCCTCAATCCAAACAACCCCTCAACATTCTAGAAATTGATGTCCAGATCCAGGGTTAATCAAATTTTTTTTTTTTTTGGTCAAGGTCCAAATGTCTAGGTCAAGGTCCAGACTCCAGAGAAAATAATACAAAACCAATAACGATGATAATAATAAGTAAATAAAAAGATGTCCCGGTCCATTTAAAAGCATCTGGCGGTCTGGATTTGGCCCACAGTCTGCCTGTTGACTACCTCTATTTTGTAGCTTGGACTCAAGTGTATTACACAGTAAGGAAATCCTGAAACTTACCACCCAGGCTGCTGGGTGGCCATTTCTATAGGGAGGATACTAAGAAGCCTGTCTGTAAGGGGTTTATAGACTATCAGGGTTGGAAGGGACCTCAGGAGGTCATCTAGTCCAACTCCCTGCTCAAAGCAGGACCAATCCCCAGACAGATCTTTACCCCAGTTCCCTAAATGGCCCCCTCAAGGATTGAACTCACAACCTGGGTTTAGAAGGCCAATTGCTCAAACCACTGAGCTAACCCTCCCAGACAGTGTTCTAATCCAGATGATGGAAACAGCTGAAAGTGAAATCTAAATAGTACTGCATTTCACTGTCATGAGCCCTTGGGTCCTGTTGCTCATGCGCCTGAGGGTGGTCAAGAGTTTCCTCGTTACCACCTAGTATGGCCCATCCTCTGCTCCCCTGTACTTGCCCTAGGGGAGTTGTCATAGGCTGGTCCCGCTCCTCTTTGCGGATGGACACACATCTTGTTGTGTTTTTTAAACTTGCTGGGCCTGGACAGAGTCCTGTCACTGTCTCAAGCTCTGGGTCTCTAGGCATACTCCCGAGGTGCAGATCCTCTGCCTAGCGCCCCTTCCTGAGAGATGGGGACTCTGTAGTCCAACTGCCCTGAAGCTAGTGCAGGCTCTCCCAAGCCTCCCCAACAGCTCTTGTATACTCCCCAATATTCCACTAAAGCTTTGGACCCTCTGAATTATGTGGTTCACCCCTCCGGGGACACGTGGCAGTTAAAGCAAGGAAACACACACGTTGTGCATAGGAGTTCTAACTTTTTAATGGCTGGTAACCAACCCTGAGACCCTGCCCCCTGCTCCGCCTCTTCCACCAAGGCCCTGCCCCCTGCTCCGCCTCTCCCCCACCAGATTAAAAAAAAACTGGACATCAGGGCTTGTTAGATGGCACTTAGGCACACCAGGTGAAACCTGGACTATCTGGGTGATAACCGGACGGGTGACAATCCGAGTGCTCCTTTCCTCCACCCTAGTTTATGCTCGCCCCGTCTATGTGTGAGGTGGGTAGGCCCCTCTTTCTGCTACCTCCTGCACAGTTTTTCAGTTATCAGCTGGCAGTTGATAAAGTCCAGTCCTCTCTGTCAGGTGGCCCATCCTGAGCAGGTTCGAGTCTCTTGTCGGGTGATTTGTTGCTTGGGCCCAGCCCACCTGAAATCCCAACTGCCACTGGCTCCCTGGAAGACCAGCCAGGTTGACCATTCTTGATTGCTCTTTGCTGTTGGTCCTCTGCAGGTGGTCCCACAGACGGTCTTCTAAAAACCCCTCGGTAGCTCAGTCTAATATGGAGCATAAAAGGGGTGATTATAAAAATGAGGGTATAGGGAGGATTACTATCAAAACAAAATGGGATGGTAGTTTGATACAGACACACATTGATCTGTCACAGGAGCTACTTAAGAGGCAGAGGGAAATGTGCTCTCAAGCCCCTCCTCTAGATTTCTAGCCCAGGAACTGAGCTGATCCAACCCTGCGCAGTGAGACTTGATTGCTCTAATCTTGTCCCCTACTATCTGAACTAACCAGCATCTCCATTGGCTGTTAGCAGTATGGGACCTAAGATATGCAATTGGCCAGTTGTGATTCAGTCCAGTAGAGGGCGGTGGTGCGCATCTGTAGTAGCCAAATCATTACAATGCTAAGAGCCATATTCATATTCTCTTACACTGAGTAGCACCTAACTCTGCAAATAGCCACTATTTGTGGAGTAGAGTGCTATTCAGTAAAAGGAGTTAGGATCGGGCTCTAAATGTGTTTAATTTTCTTTTGCCTTTTGTGTTTCATGGAACTAGGGTTTTCAACAGAAAGCACAAAAGGAAAGCAGAAAGGGTCCTGCTGCCGAATGAATTAATGATATGTCCTCTCTGTGGGATTTATTCAACTAAATGCATTGGGGGGGGAGGGGAGAAGAGAGGCAAATCAATCAATCTGTAGTCGGAATTTTGATTGATGTGTTCAAAATGTGTTTATGAAAGGCTGTAAGTGGATCTTGAAACTATCCACCAGGAAAAAAATATGTTTAGTTTGCATGCTAAATTAAGTGCTTGAATATTCAATAAAGGTTTTTTTTTATAATTGTTTTTATTGTAGGTTAACCAAACTTTAAAAAAAAAAAATATATATATAAATAAAATGAATAAAGACCATTTTGATCATTCTCTCGGTTGTAACCATTGTTTCGGTACATTCAGCAATGTTGTTGTCGTTTATTGATACTATGGTAGTGCCAGTGGGCTTCAGCCGTGGGTCAGGACCCCATTACATTAGGCGCTGTACAAACACAGAACAAAAAGACGGTCCCTGCTCCAAGGAATTTGAAATCCTAGTACAAGGGTTATTATCATTTCCCATGACGGTAATCATGCAGTAGGCAATAATTGGCTGCTCTGGTGTGGTGATCACCAGGCAGGGGTTGCTGCATCATGAAAATTTGAGCAGTCGGAGGACTTGAGTTGGAATGGCATGTGGTAGAGTAGGCCAGTATTGTGTGTTGGCAGATCAGGGATGGGATTCCTGGTCCAAACTAGCAGTGAGTGCTACACATCTGGACTGAGGTGCACTGGCAGAATTGAGTGTCTCCCTGGACTGGATTAGTAGGGCAGTGCTGCAGGTTCAGGGTTGAGGTACGTGGGCGTAGTTCTGAGGTGCCGTGGACTGGAATAGCACAGGGGTGTTACAGGTTCGGAGTCAGGTCGGTGCACTGGCATTGCTGTAGAAGTTGCCCTGCGCTTGCTCAAATGTACTCAGTGTTTTTAAAAGGATTGAAAAGCCTGCAAAGCATTTCTAATGATAGTCGAAGGAGGATAGTATGCTTGGGTTTCTGACCTTCTGATAGGTTTTGAACCCGGGTATCTAGTGATGAAGTAACCAGTCAATGTGTCACTTAGTTCCTTATTTGCCTTTCCCCTCCTTGTCTTGTAGCCAGTGCTGAGATCAAAGGTCCATTTCTGATTTAAGTTCTATGTGTTCTTTGAGCTGCTTCCCCAGTTTAGCTCTCTGAGTCTGCTTGAAAAACATAGTGTTTACTTGCTGCCACAGGTCAACGGCAGCAGGGGGGGGAAATTGGTGACTAAGCCAGTTAACCTGCTGCCCAGAACAAAGCCTGCAGTCCGTATCTCGGAGCACTGGCTTTATGCAAACCTTTGGGCTCAGCATAACTTTAGAAATCTATTATTGAAGCATAGACAGATCTACCTTCCCATATTGTCTCTGCCCCCCCCCTTCCCAACCCAAAAAGAGTGGGGACTAGGGAGTCACGTTTCTAAAACATTTTTACTCGTCTATAAAGGTTTTTTACGCCCGCATGCCTGCACTGAAAGGATGCTTGAGCAGCTGGTATGCAGCAGCGTTGGAATCTGTTCTCTACCCAGGGGAGCGATGTAGAAAAGAAAAGATGGTGGCATCGGTGCATAGTGCAAATGCCCCGTCTGGAACTGGATTATTCATCGATTCATAGATTTTTAAGGCCAGAAAGGACCGTTTTGATCATCTAGTCTGACCTCCTGCATAACACAGGCCATAAAATTTCACCTGGTATCATGTGAGGGAAACGTCACTGTTACATTAGGTATTGACTCTGAGAAAAGGACTGAATCTAGATATAGTGTGACTCTGTGGGAATGTGGGTTTTCGATATATAGGGAAATGAGTTCATTAGAGAGAGACTTGGTTCAGAACACGCCCAAACTGTGGGAAAGATTCCGACCTGGATCTGAACTTACCATTGGCTTCTATTTGCAAAATTGGCCCGACTGAAATCTTGGATCAGAACATCCCCGAATCTGGATCTGGATCCAGACCCACACTGTGCTGTCCTTCTTAGCCGTTAACTTATTTAATTTGTTTTCTCTATTTATATTGAACTAGTTGGAGAAGAAACGTGAATTGGGTGTGCTGTTGAAAATAAAGGAGTCAGAGTACTGGCTCGGACAGGTGGGGCACATGCTTCTGCATCTTGGCCACACTCCTGCCTCCAGCTTCTTTGAATATGGTGTATCTGTTGGATCAGGTTCAGCCACTGGGCATCTCCCATTCAAGTTAAGCATGAATTTGTCCCGTGGGGCCCAGTTTCGGATAACAATCTTGTGAGGTGGCCTAAAGCTTTCAGAGGCTAGACTGGGACCACCAAACTGATTCTACTTCTGGCACAGTCTAGGCACTTGAGGGTAAAATTCTGTGTGAGGCCTATGTACCGCTTAAGTCTCAATAAAGTCTCCTTTACCCTTGTTTTGAGGACTTAAGTGGTGCATCCTATGTGCTGGTCCTCTGTACAAGGCTGAATTTAATCTCTTAGTGAATGGTTCTCAGCATTTTTTTTCTTTTGCAGACTCCTAGAAAATTTCAAATAGAGATGCGGACCCTTTTGGAAATCTATTGTGTGTGTATATATAGTTGAATTCTGTTCAGTCAGTTTTCAGTCTGAGTCTTTTGCGGACCCCTAGAGTCTGCTGACCACAGGTTGAGAACAACTGTCTTAGCGCATTAGCCCTTTATCCAGCATTTACTGTTATTTAAGTTTGGCTTTGCGCTTATGTGGGGAGTTGAGAGATTAAGTGCTCTTGTCTTGATGATGCTTGCAGTTATTCTCGTATCTCATTGTCTATCTGGGTCAGTGACTCTCAACCGTTCCAGACTACTGTACCCCTTTCAGGAGTCTGATTTGTTTTGCGTACCCCCAAAATCAGACATAAAAATACAAAAGTGACAGTGCACTATTACTGAAAAATTGCTTACTTTCTCATTTTTACCATATAATTATAAAATAAATCCATTGGAACATAAGTATTTTACTTACATTTCAGTGTATAATATATAGAGCAGTATAAAGAAGTCGTATGAAATTTTAGTTTGCACTGACTTCACTAGTGCATTTTATGTCACCTGTTGTAAAACTAGGCAAATATCTAGATGAGTTGATGAACCCCCTGGAAGATCTCTGCGTACCCCCAGGGGCACGTGTACCCCTGGTTGAGAACCACTGATCTGGGTGATGCACTAGTTTCTAAACCAGCAGTCTTTCTGACATACCAGTGCTTTACTGTTCTGTCTCCATTCTTTTCTGGCTGTAAAAATGCAAATGTTGAGCTAAAAGCAAAGTGTAAGCCTCATAAATCATCAAAGGGATCCGCTCCATTCATATGATCTCACCCTCCGCGTAGTCAAACAGTATGTAGCATTTAAAGAAGACTTTTGTTCCACGAACATATGTGATGGAAGAGCATTGAGAATTCAGATCTGCATGTGCTGTGCGAAGCCAGGAAGAATGACTACTTTACACTTCCCGTTCTGCAAAGCAGGGATGCCATAAAGTGGGGATAATGGTATTTACCTCATTATCTTACTTTGAAATCTATTCACAAAAAGCAGTAGGTACTGTTCCACCTCCCAGAGATTATTTTGCTTTTGTTCGTGAAAAACTGTAATTTATTGCTCTCCCAACCAGGGTTAATTTTTTTTTTTCTCTCCAGTTTTAACATTGCCTCCCATTCCTTCCACTTGTGATTGTCTTAGCACAAGATTGTGTCTGTTTGCTTATGCTTCTTAAGGACATTTTCATGTTTTCTGTCACCTGAATACATTTTAAAAACAGAATGCTTTCTAGTACTGCTAATCACTCTTGTTTGCTAGCTCTGGAGAAGAGGGTACAATGTGGGTCATTCTACACTCTTTAGTGCATTACTGGCTTGTATTGTGTTTCCCAGAGCTCAACAGTGCTGCTTCCTCCATATTCCTTTGTCATTACTCTGAATTTTGATCCCCCAGCAGAACAGATTAGTCATGAGGATTTCAGGAAACCTAAAATAAAACGTGGAGCACAGATGAACAAACAATGCTCTTTCCCATGACAATGCTAGTTAATGTACTGAAATGCAGTAGACAGAAGAGTTTTCATAAACTATGAAAGAAATTGCTTATCTGTATGCTAAAGCATGTTGTTTTAAACCCTGCCTTGAGAAGAACCCAACTGTCCCTATACCTTTAAAATGTCCCATGTTTTAAGGGACATTGCTCATGTCAGTCTCATCCTTATCTATGTTCCACACAGATTTGGTGTCCTCTCAATTTCGTTGCTAAAAACTTATTTAAACCAGAAATACAGAATCACAAATCTTAGGCTATGGAAAAAACTTATTACACTAAAGGAAGGAATTCCACTGCATGTTAAGGTTGCTGCATGAATAATTGTATGTCCTCAATTTGTGTCTTTGTCTTCATGGCACCCCAGGGTTGGTCCTTGGCAGGGTAAGAGGTCTGATTGTTACAGGAGAGATTTCAGAGTAGCAGCCATGTTAGTCTACATCCGCAAAAAGAACAGGAGTACTTGTGGCACCTTAGAGACTAACACATTTATTTGAGCATAAGCTTTCGTGGGCTACAGCCCACTTCATCGGATGCATAGAATGGAACATATAGTGAGGATATATA
>NW_020664582.1:5034914-5041056 GCF_002925995.2 Terrapene triunguis | reverse complement strand
GCAAACAGTTCCTTGTGAAGCCCCCAAATACACAAAGGATGCTGATGATTTATGAGTAACTATATAATGCATCTTTATTTCATGGCAGAAGGATAGTGGACTAAGGCAGCAATTCTAATTAGTGGCATACGGATTGAGAAGGGCTGGTTTGTTGTCAGCAACGGCCTGTATGGAGTAGTGGATTTTGTCATATTATTCCTAAAAACGCGTCTCCCAAACACACCGTCTTTTGGACCTGACTCTGCAAGCTGCAGCTGACCTCCTGGGCATAGAAGTCCGTGGGAGTTCAGGATTGAGCCCATGGCAGTCATGTCAGTTGGGGAAGTTCAGTCCAGGGTGCGGGTATTTGACAAATGAAGGTCTAGGGCTGTGATTTTCAGAGGGACCTACAGGACTTAGGTGTCCAGCCCTAGAGTTCATATTTACTATTTGCATCAGCTGGTGGTGAGGGCATTTAACGTGCAACACTGTTTAGTTTTTATTGAAAGTTCCCCCAATTGCTTGTTTCTTGAAAAAGTCTCTAGGTGTGTATGTGCACAGGTATAGGTAGAGAAGTAGATAAATGAAGGTATGTACGTATATGTGCTCAGCATAGCTGACGTGGTGGTTAATACATCCATGGCCTGTCTGCCTTCAGGCTACCAATGTTGCTAACATCAGCGGGACAGAATGGATGCTGGCAGCGGGTGAGACGTCTGCTACTATAGGCAAAGCTGTAGGTCCAGTATTTTCAATTGTACTGTGGATCTTCTAACTCAGAAACTGATCAGTTAGTTGCTCTGATTGGGTTTTGGTGTGGTCGTGTGCAATGCCAGGTATTTCATTTTAAGGTGAATGCACAGCTGTAATGTCCCAGTAGTGTTGCACTGGATTACAAAACTCGCTGACATTTCTTAACCAGCTCTGCAAAAAAACTGACCTGTAACAACTATGGCAGCAGGTAATATAAGGTGTGGAGGGTGCTCTTGAGCAAAAGGTTAAGATAGAACGAATGGGAGGGGCGTAATTCACATTTCGTGTATTTCAGGGACATGCTAGTAGTATTGTTTCCGGTGCTCATATTAAAGGCACAATTCTGTAAAAGAAATCACCAGTTGCTTGTGCCCTTTACTCATTTATGTTGGATAAAGGTCGTTTCAGATTTGTTGTTTTGTTTTGTTAGGAAATTGTTTTGTGATGGGAATCAGAGCAAACTGTAACACAAGTGTTCTGTTCAGCGATCGGACAGCCTTTCAGGACTGCCTGTGAAATGGCTCATGAAACCACATTTAAAATACCTAGGATTGTTCTTTCTCAAAATCTGGTATATTTGCTGTGTGCGCTTCAAACTTGATTTTATATCATTTTGTTGCTTATTGGTTTAAGTTTATATTAGTATTGCACTCTCTCGCTCTCTCTGAAGGTCCATTTTGTAAATTGAGTTACTGTAACACATCATCCAAGTCTGTCTAATGTGGAGAATTCCAACTGTTGGAAAGCTCAAAATAAAAGCCTGCTGTTTGTGTTCTGCTTAGCCTCCGCAGAATATAGCTCTATGGCCTGGTGTTGTCCAAAAGCTAAAATTAGCATAAGCACGTTCCGTTCCCTCAGAGCCTGTAACTTGGCAAACACACATCTGTCGAGGTTTCCCTTATGCTTCCCATTGACCCAGAGAGACAGGTGAATTGATGATGACGGGGGTTTGCTAAACTGCTTGGCTTTCAATTCATTTCATTTTTTGCCTTAGCTTCATGAGTGTGAAAGTGAAGCAAAGCTGCCTAAGTAGCAAATGCAGTGTAGATAAGTCAGGGGAGTTTTCTTCTGGAGGAAGCTCAACAGTAGTGTCCATGATTTGTGCTTAGCAGTTTGTAAAATACAAAGCGATACAGAAAGTGTTCTTAAGCCGCCGAGTTGGCTTCTTGAACCTACCGTGGTTAGCATTGCTATGCATCATATGCAGTGCCCTGAACAAACTCTAATTAAGACCAGTTCATTTTACACAGCCACATGTCCTTTGTTTAACAGAGAAGGAAAAGCTCCGGAAGTTTCCACATATTGGGAGAACTCTTTTTCACATGTAGGGTTTGTTTCAACGCACAAGATGAACTCTGTGTGTATAACAGCGCCTGCACAAATTGAAGGGCTCCCAGGATGTAATCCCATATTCCATATCTGGGCCAGTTGCTGGGAATGCTTCAGCCAGATGTGCCTGTGTCAACTCTGGTTGCTTTGGGTGGCATGTTTGTCAAATACTTAACTGAGGCTGGACAGCATTAAGCTTTTCTTTTCTTCCTTTTGAAGGTTGTCTAAATGCATAGCGATGCAATGGAACACAATCTAGCATCTGTTCAGTAGAACCAGAATGGCAAAAATGCTTCTGTCAGACCATACGGACATGCTGAAATGATACAACATTTCAGTGGGAGTCTTAGGAGTCTTGCCAGATAGACAATGTGCCTTCTCCATAGCAGAACTACCTGTTCCAGTTGTCAGGTAACGTTGCCTCTCTCTGCCACCTCCCAGTTCTTAATAGCAACAGTCACGGACTCGGCAGCGAGCGAAAGGGGGGAATTTCTTATCTCCGCAACAAACTCCTCTTGAGTTTCCCCTTTCTTCCCTCTACAGCCCACGTCTCTAATTCCTCAACTCTGCCGACTCTGACCGCGATGCTAGGTAGAATAGTGCATTGTATCCTTTCCAAGTGAAAGGTGTGTCTCCGTAACATGGCCTCTTCCTGGAGATAAGGTCGAGCATTTGTAGGTGGTCCTGAGAAACCAGTGTGTTGGTTGTGGATAGTTGTATGTTGGCATTAGGGCGACCAGATGTCCCGATTTTATAGGGACAGTCCCGATTTTGGGGGCTTTTTCTTACATAGGCACCTATTACCCCCCACCCCGTCCCGATTTTTCTCACAGGCTCTCTGGTCACCTTAGTTGGCATTGAAAGGGAGTTGGTTGTGGAGCTGAGGAGGCTACGAATGGATCTCAGTGTTACCATCAGGATGCTAAGGAATGTGAGCTAAGGCTGGGGCAGATGTGAGTGGTGCCTTTGCTGATTTCTTTTTTCTTTTTCTTGTCTTTTTTCTTCCCCAGTCTGTGTGTGGAGGGAAATTATTTGGGCAACATTGACTCAAAACAGATGAACTGATTTTTATGGAAAAATGTGTAGAGAGAGACGCACACATTCCAATGTTCTTGAAGGCAAGAGTCTTATTCCATATTGCCTAGCTTTAGCTAGCAAGCTAACTATGTAAGCTTCCCCTGCCTACTTTGTTAATTCACCTCAATCAAGACCTAAAGCTGTCCTTAATTTTCCAGACCTAGGCTTCCCCTCTGCAGCAGCTGCCAATCATATCAGCTTGTGTGCTGTGGTTTTGTGTTGTGCGCTGATTGAACCAAGAAATCCAGAGGTGTGAGAGAGGCTTGTACGCCTTCTCCTTTAATCAAAGCTCTCCACACATTTTGATTCCTAGGCAGTTAAGAGCTCAACTAACAATTATTCCCCCCCCATAAAACTCAGAGGTGCCAAATTTGTGTTGTGACCAAAATAAGAAATCAAGCTGTTGGAGTAGAAGGGAGAGTTTATTATTTACCCTCAGGATTTCCTGTTTGCCTGCAAACACTCAATCCCGTACTCCCCATATAGTCTAGTGGACTTAGCTGTATGGTTGATTTAGTTTTTTGCTCACTCATCGGCTTTATGAAGTGAGTCTAAAATTACTGCAGAACCACCACGAAGGACACTAATGTCTTTCAGCGTGTAGTAGCTCTCGAAGCTTGTGGGGCCAGTGGAAGATGAATGGCTTTGTAATTCTCTTCCATGTTGTGTTCCCTGCCTTTGGAGCAGTCAGCAATCTGCTTTTAAACACACAATAAAGAAAGCGGTTGGTTGTATTCACCGCAACATAGGACAGAGAGCGGGAAGCAGTGGCGGCACTGGGCACCTGCAACCCGTGCTATCAAAGGGAGCCCCAAGGCTGCAAGGGGGCCCCCTGATACAGTGACATGGTGTACTGGAGCTGGAACATGCCCTACCTCTGCACTACAAAATGACGTTCTCCATGTGGCATGACCTCACATGCACTGTATGTGCGAGGTCGTGCCGCATGGAGGACTCAATATTGAGATCAAAATGGTGTCCTCCGCACAGTTAGGGGTCCCAGAATTGAGCTTTGGGGTGGGGCCCCACAGGACAAACACTGCCATCAACTGGATGGAACCTCTTGGGCCATCAAGTCCAGTCCTCTGCTATCCCAAGCAACCCCACTCAATTTATATTCTAAAATTGTTTACACCTAATTAAACTAGTACATTCAAGGTGTGGTCAGGAAAGTGTACCTTATTCAACAATTCCCACCACCACCACCACCCACACGTATTCAGTGTTGTCTGCTTGTGTCAGGGACAAAGTGAGTTTGTCCCCCCCGTTTTTACTTGTCTGAGCAATGCAGTTCCCAAATGGCTGTGGGACAGCGACCCTTGGCTCTAACATGGCTCTCGGAGCATCAACAGACATGTTAAACTCAGTCCAACTGCAGAATCATTAGTGCTGGTGACGTGTAAGCCAGCAAGATAACTTTTTGATTCCAGGTTAAGTTTAGCAGGTGCTGGCGGTTAGGAAAACCTGTACATTGAATGGATTTACATGGAAGTCACTGATATAATCATTGTGAACTCGAGTGCTGTTTTCATGGTCCTAAATGAGAATAGAAACACACTCTGTGACCTCCCTCCACCTTGAGCAAATTCTTACCCAAATGTAATATGTTGTTTCGGTAATTCTTGCTTTACAACTGGTGGAAGAACTCGCTTCCGTCTGAGATTCTGACACATGATTTCTGCAATGTTTTCTCTGTTGTAGGTTACAACTGAGATGAACATGCATTTCTGAACAATGAGGGATTAAGCATTGAGGCTTCTCCCTCGGGTTAGTTGATTCTCCAAAGTCCTGAGTGTTTCCAATTAGAGCTGGCTGAAAAACAATAAATATCTTCCATGAGCATTTTTGAAAGAAATAGAAAAACATTCCCAGACATTTTTGATTTTTGGGTTAAGTGAAAAATGTTTATTTCAATTCAAAACAAAACAAAAATTGTTTCAAATTTAATAATTTTTTTTCTGATTTTGGCTTATTGGGGTTAAATTTCCCCCTTTTTCCTCACCCTCTCTGCCCTCCCACCCCATCCCTAGCGAAGTGGGGAAGGGAGAAACCTCCCTTCCTCCCCAAAATTTTTACTTCATTTTGAGTCAGTTGAAATTAAAATTTATTTTGTTTCAACTACTTTTTAATTTAAAATACAAACATTTTTTTTTCTCAGAAATAAACTTTTCTAGGCCAACACTTTACCTAGCTGTATTTTCTGTACCCGTAGTGGGAACCTTCGACTCCTATTGACTGGAATAGTACCCTTGAGAATCAGACCTGAATAGCAAATGAGACCACAGGAGTGACATGACTACACTACTGTGGTCTGTCTCATACAGTGTTGAAGAGGGCTGCCAAGCAACTTGCCCTAAGAAACGTTGGAGAAGTGCCTGATCCATGACGTTCAGATTCTGGCCCATCTCTAGTAGATCTAGTCTAGGTGGTAAGTGGTGATGTTCCCAGCAGAAACCACATAGCAGAGCTTATGTAAAATAGTGTATGTGATGGGGGGTCTGGGGGGAATAGTGGGGAAAGCTATTCAGATCAGTAAATTCTACTGCAGGTCCATGCCCATGACAAGACATGGATAAAGCAGATGTGTTACCTCCAGCATGTCCATGCCTAATCAAACACCACCACTTAATACATTGTTTTCATTTACTACATGGGAAATTGTGTACATTTCACTCCTTCAGTATTCTATGGACAAGTGCGAGATGAATGGAGTAACACCTAAGGACGTCCTTCTTGTTCTGTATTCATGTTCCCTGCAGTGTGCCACAGTAAGTACTGCAAGTATTTTGCCTGTTGGCAGGCATGTTGTGGTGGGAGACTTCTTTTTGCTCATCTCACACATAATAGATTTATTTAAAATTAAGGAAGCCAGCACTGGTGGACCCTTAGACCTTCTCATCCTTTCTTTGTGTGTAATTAAAGTTCTTAGTACATACAACATTATGATGCTCCAGGGATTAGCAAATGCCTTTCCTTTAATAGGTGAGCTTTATATCGTGTTTCG
>NW_020664582.1:4989056-5034814 GCF_002925995.2 Terrapene triunguis | reverse complement strand
TTAGCAAATGCCTTTCCTTTAATAGGTGAGCTTTATATCGTGTTTCGCCTCAGAGCATGCTGAAAATTTATTTTTTCACTTAATGTATTCATTTACTAAATATTTGCTAGCACTTGACTTTAATTTGGCTTCCGATTTCTCCTCTCAAATGTAGCAAGAATATTTCCTCCCTCCCCTCCCGCAAGTGATTTTAGGAGAGGTAGATTTTTCTGGCAGAAGGGAAGATGGAGGAAGCCTGTAAAAGCCAGAGTGGCATGTTCAAACTCTCCCTGCTAATTGCTTTTAGTGGGTATGTGTAAAAAATCTGGTGTGGTGAGTGAAACAAAGATCACGTTGTTGGCTTCACATCAGGGGCAAAGATCTGGAAAATAGCAACACAACAGATCTTCTGCTTTGAGAGGCGAAAACACCATAATTTGGGCTTCACTAGTGTCACGACTTAAACTGAATACACATGTTGTTATGACCAAGAGAAGATTGTTTGGTAGTTATGTTGCAAGATAGGTGTTGAACTGTTCCACCATTGTAAGTTGTACTCATTGTGTGTTGTGAGCAAGACACGAGAAGTCATTCTTCCGCTCTACTCTGCTCTGGTTAGGCCTCAGCTGGAGTATTGTGTCCAGTTCCGGGCACCGCATTTCAAGAAAGATGTGGAGAAATTGGAAAGGGTCCAGAGAAGAGCAACAAGAATGATTAAAGGTCTTGAGAACATGACCTATGAAGCAAGGCTGAAAGAATTGGGTTTGTTTAGTTTGGAAAAGAGAAGACTGAGAGGGGACATGATAGCAGTTTTCAGGTATCTAAAAGGGTGTCATAAGGAGGAGGGAGAAAACTTGTTCACCTTAGCCTCTAAGGATAGAACAAGAAGCAATGGGCTTAAACTGCAGCAAGGGAGGTCTAGGTTGGACATTAGGAAAAAGTTCCTAACTGTCAGGGTGGTTAAACACTGGAATAAATTGCCTAGGGAGGTTGTGGAATCTCCATCTCTGGAGATATTTAAGAGTAGGTTAGATAAATGTCTATCAGGGATGGTCTAGACAGTATTTGGTCCTGCCATGCGGGCAGGGGACTGGACTCGATGACCTCTCGAGGTCCCTTCCAGTCCTAGAATCTATGAATCTATGAATCATCCAACTTGGGAAGTCTAGGTTGACTATGTCTGGCTACAAAATAAGAAAAGGAAATTTTATCACAGTTACCAGTCATAATTATTTCAAGCTACCATTAATCTTTCATTTGAATAAGTATTTTGATTTGCCTGGGCTTGCGAGGGCCATACCAGATGGGATTGTTTTCTTGGAGACTTGAACCAGGATGGATATTAATCAAATGAGACTAACTAGGGATCGAGCCAGGTTGACATTTTAAAAACATTTGCATGTTTGGTAGGTTAGCAGGTCTCTTCACAAATGAAATCCAATATCTTTTCTGTTTGATCCATCTTTCTTTCGAGGCTTTGTATATTGTGATACCAACGTCTTTTTGTGTTTTATATTTGCCCTTAAGGTTTTCACTGCCTCAGTGTTGTAGGTCCTATTCCTATTGTTCTGCTGTCAGTAATGTTGGAGCCTATGTGAAGGTTTAGATATTTCCCCATCTGCAGGCGTGAATTACTGGAGCTGTGTGTTGATTCCTCCAATCAGTTGTTGTTGTTGTTGTTTATTATTTGTATTACTCTAGTGCCTGGGAGCCTTAGTCGTGGGCCCCATTGCAGTAGGTGCTGTACCAAAAGACGGTCCCACCTCAGTTGTTCTCATTGACATCTGTGCTTTAAGCGCATCGGTTACTAGATTCTTAGATTTTAAGGTCAGAAGGGACTGTTACGATCATCTATCCTGACCTCCTGCATAACAGACTATGCAACTTCCCTGAATTAATTCCTGTTCAAAAATTCCTGCTTTGACATGTCAGAAAATAACTAGTAGTGTTGTCCATTCATTTGGGGAAAAGTTTAACATTTTGTAATGAATTCGCTAAGGTCATTGCAGTGACTCTCTAGGCAAACGTTGCAGCCGTTATGGGTTCAGCACCTGCTTTCCCGTAGCCTTGGATGTGAGAGGGACTTGTAACCAGAACATAGGGTCTGCCCCTCTTCTCCAACCCTTTTCTAATTGTGCCATGAGATCTTTAATTTTCACTTGGACAGGCAGCGGGGGCTATAGAAGGGAATTTGATGTAGTGTTTCTTTTGATGGATGGTCCTTTTAACAGAGTAGCAGCCTTCTGGTACCGCACAGCAGCGTAAGTTTTGGGGATCAGTAACTAAACCTGGTAAGATGTGAACTTGCAACCTTGAGGTCCCAAACTGTGTGTGCTCCCAACTGGCACCTCCATGAAGGGTCCTCTTTTGCCTCTCGATTTAGTTGAGCTGCACATTTTCTTTGTTACTCTTGCCAGCAAGGCAGCTAAGTGTTTTGACTAGCAAATAAAGACGGCATTTAGAGACCGCTAATCAATTCACTCTTTGCAATTTTCATTGACTGTACAGTATAGTAATTAGATGGTGTAAAGTACTTAACATGTTACACAAATGTGTCAAAATGTATTAACAGCATAAGTGTTCTTTGCTGCTCTAAATAAGTTTCACAGTATGTCATGCTAGAATCCAAGTCTTGTCATTATTTTAAAAGCAGTGAAAAGACTGAGATTGCCAAGAGGGTTAGCATGAGACTCTCTTCTTGCAGGAAAAGATGTATTCTTATCATAATGTAAAGACAGATGCCTATAAATCCCCTGTTGCAAATACATGAAGACAGACTGGAAGTTGCTACAAACAACACTTTTTTGATTGTTCAGCTCAGATCTTCTTGCTTGCTCTTCCATTCCCATTCAGATCAGCCACGCCTGGGCCTGCTGTCTTTGATATGTGGAGATGCTGGCGGCTCACTTAATCCTGTGAATGCTGTTTTCCACAGACCAAACTGCTTGTCTCCCCTTCTCACTCTTCCCAGACAACAAATTTGCAGCATCATTTCTTTCCTGTCAAGAAGGCTGGACTTATGACTTCCTTTTACAGCCATCTTCTGTGCTGATCTTTTGACTGCCCCACTGCTTCCAAAGCAGTGCCCCTACGCGGGCCTGACCCAAAGCCCACTGATGTCCTATAGAATTCAGCGGACTTCAGGTCACGTTCTAATTCCAGGTTCCAGCCTACTGGCAAGTCTTTCTTACTCTGTTTTGGATCTGGGCAGGCCTGGAGAGCAAGTATCTTGGGGACACCTCCCAAACCTAAGGCTCCCAATACAGACCTGTTAGTAAGGCTGACAATAAACATGAATGCTTGGTTTCGTTTTCTTTCTCCTCACAAAGGCTAAGTGCTGCTTGAGAACCAAAATTATGCTGCTGCGACCCTAGGTGCGCTTTCCTAAAGCTTCAGTATTGCTTCAGCTTCCACACACAGTAAGTTGGACAGATTCAGTGATGTAATCTAATAATAGATCAGTCTACATGTACTGTGTTGCCAGAAAAAGACGTATGTCATCAGGCAGTCAGAGCCAGGAACAGTGCTGAAGTGGAAATGTGCTGAAACATGAAGAAGGCAAAAATCCAGAAGAATCCATATATGGTTTGGGTATTAGTGTACTAAAAATATTCCCTCTTAAATGTTTCCTCTCCACACTCACTTAGAGATACTGATTACCTGACGTCTCCTGTCTTCCTCTCCTTGATTGGCTTCAGTGTGATGTTTAAGGATGCTGCTATTCTTCATTTCTTCCTGAACTGGTATAAGGTGAAAGAAAGATCATCTGTATACATTGGGTGGAGGATGTATGATGTACAACACAGCACGTGTCACTGTGCAGGAGAGGAATCCAATGTAGGGGTCCATTGTATCACTGATGAATCTCCAAATGAAGCAAAGTCCGTCAGATGAGACTTCTGAGGGGTAAAAATGCTTACATCACACCCAAAATTAATGTAGATCCTATTTGTAGAGTATCTAATTTAAGCAGAGCTTTTTGGTTTCTTTTGCCACTGTGATGGTAAAAGTTTTCTCTGTGCAATATTTATCATGCAGAGTTCTCAATTCAAAAGTTTCCTTTTCCCTTTGTACCAGCGGAGAAGGTATCGTAGCTTGAGCTTCGTGAATGTGCACCGTACACCACAAGACTAGTAATCTCTTTGATAGAAGTAAAAAAAGATACACGTTTTAAATGTGACTGCTGTATGCTGCTGACTCTTTGAGGTTTTGTTGTGAGAGGCGGATTGGGCTCTAGAATATAGTACATGGAAATGTCAGTTTGTGACACACAGGATGAATGATGTAAGGGCCAGCGATGGTCAGGTTTCAACTAGACCTGTTCTTTGAATGTCATCACTTTATTTAGACGTGTGCAGAGAAAAATGGCATCTGCCATGTGTCTGTGCAATTTCTGGTGGAGCGGTCAATATTTGTGTGCTTGCATTAGAGAGAGAGAACTCGAGAGCAAAACTCCCCCAGGAAGGACTTCCGCTATGTATGAAACTTTTCCTGCCTTACGACCATCTCTTCTATGTATTCAACATGCACGTGTCAAGGAGGGCTGTTGGGTAGCAAAGCACCAGCAAATCTTAATCCGCACTAGCATGTAGAACTGGCCTGTGTGGACCCTGAGGACACTCACTACAAGTTCCCTAGTTATTGTGGTACTCCTTGTAACAGGACTATGTTAACGTGCACTAGAGAACTTTTAGAATGTGCCAGCAGGGTCCATGCAGGCTAGTTAACATGTGCCAAGGCTGCTTCCCCACTCTGAACTTTAGGGTACAAATGTGGGGGCCTGCATGAAAACTTCTAAGCTTAACTACCAGCTTAGATCTGGTCCGCTGCCACCATTCCCAAAGCTAATTCCCTTCCCTGGGAAGCCTTGAGAAACTCTTCACCAATTCCCTGGTGAATACAGATCCAAACCCCTTGGATCTTAAGACAAGGAGAAATTAACCATCCCCCCTCCTTCCTCCCACCAACTCCTGGTGAATACAGATCCAACCCCCTTGGATCTAAAAACAAGGAAAAATCAATCAGGTTCTTAAAAAGAAGGCTTTTAATTAAAGAAAAAGGTAAAAATCATCTCTGTAAAATCAGGATGGAAAATAACTTTACAGGGTAATCAAACTTAAAGAGCTCAGAGGACCCCGCTCTAGCCTTAGGTTCAAAGTACAGCAAACAGAGATAAACACTCTAGTAAAAGGTACATTTACAAGTTGAGAAAACAAAGATAAACTAACACGCCTTGCCTGGCTGTTTACTTACAAGTTTGAAATATGAGAGACTTATTCAGAAAGATTTGGAGAACCTGGATTGATGTCTGGTCCCTCTCAGTCCCAAGAGCGAACAACCCCCAAAACAAAGAGCACAAACAAAAGCCTTCCCCCCCAAGATTTGAAAGTATCTTGTGCCCTTATTGGTCCTTTGGGTCAGGTGTCAGCTAGGTTACCTGAGCTTCTTAACCCTTTACAGGTAAAAGGATTTTGGAGTCTCTGGCCAGGAGGGATTTTATAGTACTGTACACAGGAGAGCTGTTACCCTTCCCTTTATAGTTATGACAACATGTGACATGCTGGCATGGCTAAAATTTACACCCCTGTGGTGCGGGCTAAAGCACTGTGTAGAGGATCCCTAAGAAAGTTTGGAATTTGAACTTTTTTTGGAGCAGACTTTATTTTCACTTAACATTACTTGTTTGCTTTATGGCTCTTTCCTTTTTCCTCCCTTCCTCCCTCTCCCTCTTTTTCCTCCAGATCATGGTTGAGGCGCACAGGTGGGGGGAAGGCAAAGGAAGTTTGTTCTGTCTGTTACCTCCATCCTATTGATAAACAGAAAACTGATCTCCAATCAGGTGTTCCACACATTTTATCCATATCAAATTCATACAGTGAATATAAGCTGAACATTTATTTAAGCTTTAGATGTAAAGTACTGTATGAATGAATAAAAAAAAAATCTATAAAGTTGCTGTAAAGTGAATCCAACAAGAACATCCCTTACCTGCAAAATGGATATGTGTGTACTTATATATATATATATATATTATGTTATGTTAAGTGTGCATATACCCTTTCCAGTTTTGCTAGGTGGCGTCATAATGCATTGCAACTTGTTTTATGGATGGTAATAAATTTACTTGGCCAGAAATCAAAAGTTTCCTTTATAAGCAAGATTAAAAAATCCTTGTGAGATGTTAATTCATGGATATCCAATGTTGTGTGACAACTCTTTCCCTTAGGGCAATAAATCTAGTCTGGGGTGATACAAAGGAGAGCATGAGGTCTCATAGACAGGTTCAAGATTACTAATTATAGGGGAAGCTGTTAACAGCACCTATAGTTAGGCTGTCTAACACTTTCCATTTATAAAACATTATTCTTATACTCTATCGCCTCCATTGTTGCAGTAGATAGACCTTTGAAATTTGGCAGAAGGAAAGCCCTGGGGCTAGAGAAGTGCCTTTTCTTTGTCCCTCATAATTCCTTTCAAGTTTTGCTGAGCTATAAACTTTTGAAAATCACCATTTCCTTTCGGTTGCTTGCATTTCTCAGGAAACTTTTTGGCAGCCTGTCAGAATAATCCCTGACCATGAACATTCTAAAGCTGGACCCCTGCTGCTGCCGTCACCCAACGCAGCAGCTGCAGATGCTGCACTGGAAATGTCCAGGAATTGCCAGAGCAACTGTTGCCTGGGAAAACTGGGACAGGTTATCCTAAACAAAAAACAGCACATGCCTTCAGTGACCCATCCCTCCATCTGGGGGCACCACATGGGGAAGTGGGGAGAGAGTAGTTGGGCCTAGATCCCCCTGACCATTCAGCAACCCATCCCTATCCCGGGATAAGAGTGTCTTGTCTGACAGCTAATGTAGTTAGTCCTGCAGCTCAAGTGGTAGCAATCAGTGCTGAAGATTCATGATTCAGATCTTTGCTCATGATGGTGCAGGAAGATATGGTTCTACATAAGAACAAATTTTGTACCTTTTCCCTAGGAAATTACATACAAAAAACTATGTTAAAAGAACATTATTGAAGAACTAGAGGTCAAGCACGTGAAATTTAGAAAATGCCAGATTTAAGGTTGCTTGTGCATCCTTAACTCTGTCACCTTCTGCCTATGTACTATGACACAGTCGTTAATTACATGATCACATACTTTTTTCCCCAAAGGGTCCCGCATTTTCCAGTGCAGATGTTGGATGACTAAGGGGGTAGAAATAACTTGGCCAAACTTAATGAACATGGTCAATCTTAAATCTAACATTTCCTAGCTTTTGAGTATTTAACTTTGCAACCTAAACAATGTTTATAATAGGATTTTTTGTATGTGGTATGTGTATATTATGCCTAAATTACTTAAGATTATGATGTATAAAATCTACTTGAAAAAATATAATTTGGGACATTTCAAACTAAAACATTAGTCTAGATTCTGATCTTGATTTATGCCATCCTAAAACTGGATTAACTACTTTTTTCAGTGGACAGTGAAACCAAAGGAGTTACTTGAGGTTTACACTAGTGTTACTGAGATCAGAATCTGGCACTGTGTTTGCCAAAGTTAGCAAAACCAGCACTCTGTTTTTTGTTAAGGCTGTATAGAATATTCCATGAGAAATTAAAATTACTCAGTATTTGCAGTATTTTTGATTACTGGCAGTGTTCACAAATATTCATACCTGGCTATATTGAAGTCTATGAAAATATTTTTCATATCATAGAGCGGGTTGAAAAATGTTTTTTATTTCCATGAAAAATGCGGACCAGTATTTCCCCCCATATTTGGGGTCAAGAAAGAATTTTGCCCTGGGACAGATTGGCAGCAACCCTGGGTTTTTTTCGCCTTCATCTGCAGCATGGGGCATGGGTCACTTGCAGGTTTAAACCAGTGTAAATTATGAATTCTCTGTAACTTGAAGCCTTTAACTCATGATTTGCGGACGTCAGTAACTCAGCCAGAGGTTAGGGGTCTATTTCAGGAGTGGGTGAGGTTCTGTGGCCTGCAATGTGCAGAAGGTCAGACGAGATGATCCTGATGGTCCTTTCTGACCTTAAAGTCTGAGTCTATGAGTGACAGTGTAGTGAGAGAGAATTGTATTGCTGCTCCTCACTGTGATTCCTATGGGAGGTGAGCCCATATTTGAATGATGCAGCGCAATATGAAGCGTTTCTGCCATTGCTGGGAAGCAACCAGATAGTGTCTGGATTAACGCATTGAGTCTAGAGACCGTTACATGCGGGCATGTCTGTGTGTGTGAGAGAGAGAGAGATCTCATTGCACACTGTTACATTTTTTTCATTTACGTATCCAGAATGGCAGATCCTAAAGTTCTGTTTATTTAATATACTATGCTAGGGATGACAATGTTTGCTGCACAAAATAGAGAGGCTGTGCCTCAGTTGACTCACAGTGTCAAAAGACAGGCACAGAGAAGATAGGATCCTTTTGTTTGATTTAATGCTGTTATTGACTCAGCTGTGCTGAGAATCATAGATGAAGAGCAAATCATCAGGAGGTCCTGGAATGAGGGAAAGGGAAGTGGCTTGGCAGATGGGATTTCCCCATGCAGAATGCCCTCCCAATGTGGAAAGGGGCTCTGAGATGGGAGGAGGAGGAGATGGCAGGGCATCATTAGCAGAGTGGAGGGGTTCAAAGGTCTGTTTCAGGATGTAGAACCTTGAAGGTTCGGACAAGGAATTTCGAACATGATGCCATGGACAAGGGGGAGCCATTGGAAGGGTTTAAAGAGGGGAGTTACATAGTCAGATCAATGGACAAAAAAAGATTGTTTTAGCTGCTATATCTTGGATAGATATAGCAGCTATCTGGTGGGTCACTGGGCAGGTAAGTGGAAGATACAGGAATAGAACCCCTGGCCCTATAGGCCGGGCACACTGACTCCTTACAAAGAGAGCAGGCAGTTTTGTGGGTACCGTTTCAAACAAACATAAATACCTCCACTCAATCCATTGGCTAATAGAGCTGCTGTCCTGTTCCCCTATGCAGGTGCAAGTTCTTCAGTCTCACGGAAACGCCAGAGGACTATACGATCATTGTGGACGAAGAGGGGTTTCTAGGTAAGTCGCAGCACCTGCTGCTTTCTACTCCAAGCTGGGGGCAGAGGGATGCGTGTTTGCCGTTTTGTCATTCTCCTGATCAGACCATAAACGGAGATGTTTGTACAACGGTTCTGTTGGTAAGTACCAGAAACACAGTTATGAAAGATGCTTTGATCATTTAAGCAGCCTGTCTCCACTGCTTTGCTGTAAAAGACATTTCACATATGGAATGTGAATAATTTGTAGTGCAAGTTGCCAACTTAAAAAAAAAAAAAAAAAAGAGGAGTATTGGAGAGCTTTTTGGAGGGAAGGGGGTTAACCAGAAAACCACCACATACAAAACGGTGGTGGACTTCTGGAAATGTAGTGGTCAGTCTTTTACCGACCCAGAGCACCCCCTCCTGATGTGACATGGCATTTCTGCCCCACTCTTCTGCTCAGTTCTTCCGTTGTCTGGTACAGTGGTAGCTTGGCTCTGCAGCCAGGTCACTTTCTAGTTCCACCCCTTCAGGGGTATCTGTGTCCCAAACAAATAATGTCTGACAAAACCGCGGGAATCAGCACAATGTCTTCCGCCCTTCCCGGGCTCCTCTTCAATCTCACTGTTCTTCTAGAGCAGTGGCTCAGAGGGCTCCTCCCAGGAGTAAACCAAATGAAAATGCAAACGAAGCCAATTCTGCTCACCCCAGGCTCGAGCGTTTAAGATATTCCTACAAAGTGTTTTGAGGTGAGCCCCCCAAGCATGGGTTGACAGAGTCAGGCTCGCAGCGCTCGCATTAGCGCTGTAAAAACAACTGTGTAGACCGCGCCCTGAAGTGGCAGCTCAGGCTGGAATTCGGGCTCTGAAGACCACTCCCCTCCTTTGGCTTTAGAGCCCAAGCCATAACGTCAAAGCACTGTGTACACCGCTATTTTGAGAGCGCTAGTGTGAGCCCTGCTAGCCTAAGTCCTTCAGCCTGGGCTGGGAGGCTTGCTCCCGTTCACTCCAAAATGCTGTGTAGACGCGCCCTGTGTCCATATTCACTTCTCCCTCCATCTGGCTTCTCTCCGGCCCTTCTCACAGAGAGAGAACTCTGGACCCATCTCTCTCCTGGGACGACTCCTCCCAACTGCACTGACTGGATTGCTTCCTTTGAACTCCTCCCTGAGGCTGAGGCACCCTGCAGGTGTAACAAGGCGGAGCTAATGCAGCTCTCCGGCTCTAGTTAACCCCACCTCGATTGATATGGGGTTTATACACCTCATCACAGAAGACTACAGTTACCTGCATGTTACCTACTGAGCTAGCTCATCATCTGGTCCCCATGAGCATATCAGATCGTGCGCCTCCTTATTGCCCTGATCCCCTCCCCCAATCAAAAGAAGTACTCGAAGATAAATATTGTATAGCCTCCACACCTATAAAAAGCCAAGAAATAGCTAGTTACCTCCTCACCCAACCCTTGCAATCATGATGTCACCTTCTCCATCTCTGCCACCCATAATACACACGCTACCTCCTTCCACGCAAAATGTGCTGCCTTCCACCTGACCATGTGCACTGGGCAGAAGTGGATGTTTTCTCACTGGAATGTTTCATCAACCCTGTGTTGCCAAAAGTATGTTTGTGAGCTGTAGTTGTTTGTTTTAAGCGTGTGGTGTTGGACAGTTGCTTAATGGAGGGAACGGTTTGGCTGTGTAAGTGGAAATAATTTGTAATGGTGTTTATCATTTTGAGACGTTTTTATTTGCAGCAGTGTTATTTAGGTGATAGAATGAGGAAGTGTAGCACTGCTATTATTAATATTTTTAACAGCTGCTCTTTGCGGTTGCACTTAAAGGTTACACATTTTGCAAGATTGAAGACAAAATTCAATCATTAAAGTGTGACACAGGAATTTATTCTCTATAAAACTTATAACCTATGGAGTTGCTACCAATGCCACCATAATATTTAGTAGTTTTTGTGAGTGCTTATGACTTAAGAATCAAAGCATTAGGAGGAAAAATTAAATTGCATGCCATCATTATTAGTGGTAGATTAATAATTTGTAGCAAATGATTATTTCTGTGAATTACACCCTTTTTATAAGAGAAGTCATGAACAGATCATAGTTTTCTTGATTGCATTCCTCTATTGTAAATTGTTGGTTTAAATAATTTCATTAAGTATTCCCTGGTCTGTAAAGTGTTCATGAGAGATGTTGGTTTTGATGGAAGATGGAGGTCACGTGCTACTGTTCTGTTCCCTGATAGGAAGAATGTAACGCCTATATTTGTGTTTCTAGAGCAGATGTTCACTGTAACTGATTCAGAACGTGTTTCCTATGAATGTTCTGTAGTGTTTGTATTGTGGTGACCCCCAACTGAGATTTAACCCTCAGCAGAGTAGCATATAGTCCTTGTCCCTGAAAAACTTACAGTCTAATGGAAGAGACAGACAAAAGGTGAGGAGGGGAAGAGATGTGCTAAAGATCATAGAGCATGTCAGTGTTGGAGCAAGAAAGAGTGCCCCGGTGTCCTGAGCCCCAGTCTAGAGCCATAATCACTAAACCATGCTGGGTTTCTAAATTTGCTGCATTCGATGACGTGCCATCGCCAGGGCTGCATATGTGGCAGTAATATCCATATGGGAGTGGTTCTTTGGCCTGATCTATACTGAGGATTTGCCCCAATTCCAGCCATTGGTGGCCACAGCCCGGGCGCTATAATTGCACCAGTGCAACCCCTAGTCTAGGTAGGCAAAGTTTCTGTTTGCACTAGTGAAAATTACCCTTGCTTGAAACTGGAGTAAACTCAAAATAGTAGTTTTGCCTGTCTACAATAGGAGTTGCACTGGAGTAATTATACCAATGATGTAATCAGACTCAGAGCAAATCCTCTGTCTAGACGGACCCTTGTCTTCAGGTAGCTTTGTGAGTCAGTATTGCCCCAGGACACCTCGGTGAGTCAGACACTGCCACCACATTCAAGTAGCAGTTCTTTCTGATTTGATGATTTGGACTTAATTTCCCCTTTGCAGGCATATTGCTGCTTTTCTGGTTTCTGTACATGTGCATATCTGCTGATGACTGTCCTACTAACATTGCATCCTCTAACATTGGGTTCAATGACAATGGATTAAGTGGTGGTGGTATCAGGAGGATAATTATAATAGCATTTTAGCCTAGACAATCTTGCATGCATCCATCCATCCATCCACACATACATTTGCTCTTTCTTCATATTTGAATATGTTGTCTGTGGCTAGCTTCTCCGAGCAAGTGGGTAACTGCGTTCTGTATCAGCTATTACATCTAAATGGTATTTAAGGAGAGTCATAATGCAATAATCCACAAAGCGTGACTCACTCCCAGGCAAATTGCTGTGGATGTGTAACCAGTCGGAGACTGAGGAAAGGTATTTTGGCCCCTGATCGCCCCAGCAATTTCAGAAGCAACTGTGAATGCAAAAGTATCCCCACCCTACAATCTGTTGGATGAAAGGGGGAGACAAATGCCCTAATTTCTTCCTGCCTTACTCACAAGATCTGTCCCCCAGCTCGTTAATATCCCCTCTGTCTTGTCTGAATTGAGTTCAAATACTTTGTCCTCAACCAGATTCCAGTCTCAGCCAGGCACTGTGACAACAAAGACACTGCACCATCTGGGCCTGATGAAAATGAGACCAAGCTGCAGGTAGTCATTGTATGGATGGCAATTCAGGCTGAACCGTGTCCATCTCTCCCCCATCAAACACACAGCAAACAGGAGGGATGGTGAAACAGAGCCTCCTGGGACAGAAGGGAACCACTCCAAAGCGATACTGCCTACCCCAACCGGGGACTGGGCGCCAGTTACTAAAAACAGTATCGGCAACAGTATCCAGAGCTACTGACAGCTTGGCTGAATCGCTGCTGTGCCTAGCTAGTAATCGTCTACATGCTGTCCTACGTCAAAAGTCTGCAAGTTTCTGGCCAGCTCTCAACCCGGCACACAAACACACTGGGCTAGTGTCTGAAACGCAGGCCTCCTTCCTTTATTCTCAGTGGCTTCCCCATTATTCTCAAGGAATAACAATAAAATCTCAGCCTACATTTCCTCTTGAGCTTACCTCTTTTACCATTGTCCCAGCTGGGTCCCTGTCCTTGCTCCCAGTTCCCTTGGTCGGGTTCAAAGCCTTTAATGCACCTGGGTTGGGGCCAGTAGCACCTACCTAGGATGGCTGTGTGGTTAAGCTGTCAGAAGGGCTCTACTTTTCTTCGCAGGTTCCTAGTGCTGCACTGATACAGCCTGACTGGCAGGGATCAAGGACACGTGAGGACTTCAGTTTGTCTCACCATCACCTTCAAAGGGAAGATCAAAGGCTAAAGACTTTTTTTTTTTTTTTTTTTTTAATAGGGGCCTAACTTTCATTCATCTGGGAGATGCTTACACCCTACCTTCCTGTAGGGGAGCATTAATAGTCTCAGCCTAAAATGGGCCCGCTACATCTCGTTTTGATTTAAGTAGCTGAGAGGTGCCTGGATCCAACTCAAAGTTGATAGGTTGAATCTTTTCCCTTGGTGAGCAGTGCTGGCAGGATCTCCCCAAAGAGGAGACGCCACGGGTTCTTTCCAGACATGGACCAACCCGCCACCAATCCCTGCTGCTGTTCTCCACAAAGTGGGGGATCTGACATTCTCTCTGTCAACTGCCCTGGGCGAGACTTTGCAGATGCAACAGCGAGGAGGATGTCCGATCACCCAACGCCCTTTTGAGCCATCCAGGCCTCTTCCACTGCCAACAGCAATCAGGAAAACATTAGGCTGGAAAAATATTAGCAGTTTCAGCTATGCTTTAGGTTGAGGTTTTTGTAGGCTGTCGTGTTTGTTAGCACTCCACACTTAATGACGTGCTATCATCATTGTTAACTGCTCTGACTAAAAAAGGCATCTCAGGAGTTTGTTTGCCTGGGAATAGGAAGAGAGGCAAGCTAGTAAGGATGCCATCATCTCTCCACCCCAGAAAATGACTGCTAACATTTAATTCCCTGGTGGTGGTGTGAGGGTTATATCAACACTGATCCTGATTGGTTCCAGTGGTGGTTTCTTGGGTGGTTTCTTTTTACTGGGGAAAGTCCTTGCACTAGCCTGGTAACGCAGGGAGATAATGCACAGAAAACTCTGTGCCCGAGTTGCTGCTGAGTCATATTAGCAAAAAAAAGAGTTTGGTCATGAGCTTGTCCTGTGTGAAAACAGGTGACTGATTATGTCAGGGGCTGGAGCGCTTGAATAAGTATTGTGAAATCCTCATGCACGTCACCTACAGCATATTCAGCACATGGCAGAAGATGAGGTGCTACACTTGGGAATATACATACGCTGTTCCTGTGCTTTTCATTTTTGTAAAGGTTTGGCTGGATGCTTCCCGAGGTTGGTACAAATTCCTGTCTCCCTCAAACACGCACACTAAGGCCAGATTCTCCACTGCTGCTTCATCTCCAATGGAGCTGCACAGATCTACACCAACTGAGCGTGTAGCCTATGCTGTCTTTACATCCTTATGTTTCTTTCTTCAAGCATTTTAGCTTTCATGTTCTCTAAAAGGGAAACAAACGACTGCACGTCTGGAGGTAGCAGCACTCTTTGACATCCTGAGGAATGCCTCCTGGGAATGAGTTGCTAATGTTGGGTTCTTGTCCCAGAGATACCATCAAAATAAAATAATGGTGGTTTTGGTTGGGTGGTGGGGGCTGTGTTTTCCTGAAATGGAATTTCCCGTCAGCATTCATGCTGCAGCTTTTAAACAGCCTATCTGCTTTTTACTTCTCCATATCTAATACCAGCTGGCTTGGCTGCAGTCCTGTTCATCCTTTTTCACTTGGGAGTCCACTACCAGGCTTAGTGATGGTTCTCCTTGGATAGCTTCGAATGAAATGCCATCCATCTAGCCTCCAGTTTTACAGTGCTCCCTTATCATTGCACAGCATGATGTGAAATGAAGAACTGAGTCACTACTGGATCCACCTTCTCTCCTAGATGCTTGAGCATACCTAAAGAATGGCAATAACTGACGGGGCCTGTATAACTAGAAGCAGCGGTATGGAGAAGAGAGGATGTAAAGTTTCTCCCTGTTGCATTTCTTCATGGAGGGTTTCTCTCAGTTCTCTTTAGGTCCAAATATCTCTCCGACTTACCCCGTCATGCTGACAAGGAGAAGGGATGGCATGTGGCCAGTCAGTTTTATAAGGAACTAACTTTTGCTGGCCCTTCCCAACAATTTTGACAGTGGTACTTGTAAGGCCAGTATGGTGACCACTCACACATTTCCAGAATACCGGACATTTGGTACTTCCGGGAATGGTATGGGCCCACGTACGGTTTTGTCTCAGTACTGTATGGGGGAACAAACCACTCAAAGAGAGGGCTGTCCCGTTGAAACCGTACAAAGAGCCTGCCTAAGAGTCAGAGGAACTGGTATATAACTTCCCACTAGGTGATGGGTTTTACATCATATAGTCTATTGGTTTTCAACTTTTTTTCACTCGCAGACTCCTAAAAAATTTCAAATGGAGGTGCGGACCCCTTTGGAAATCTTAGGCATAGTCTGTGGACCCCATGGGTCTGTGGACCACAGGTGGAATACAACTGATATAGTCACCTTGACATAAAGCCTGTCTGCATATAGGCCACACGTGCCACCTGGTCCATTCCACTTGTGGTGAAAGCCAAGATTCCTTCTGAGGGCTTGTTAGCATCGCTGTGTAATTTGGGTGGAATGATCGTGATGATGCAAAGCCGCTTTGGCCCAGTGGATAGCATGCCAGACTGGGAGATGGGAGACCTGCCTCCAACTTAGCCTTGCTATATCATCTTGAACAGGACACTTCACCTCCCCTTGCATCACGTTCGCTCAACACCTGTATCAACAGGTCGATCACCTGGGTGGCGCAGTTTGAGATCTGGAGAACCATGCTCATCATTTCCATGATGAAATGCTGCTTCCACAGCCATCTCACCTGGTGGATGGCCTTTGAGTGTGATCCTCACCTGCTGAAGTGATGGGTAGTAGCTTTGACCTCGAGGGAGTGTTGCAGGTGGGGGTGAGAATTAAAGCAAAGAGGTGATGCGGGGAGTCCTCGTAGCTCACCAGAGGTGAAGGGTAATAGTGAATGCCGATTTGGGGTCAGTTCATGTGCTCCTGGGCACTAGACTGAGACCACCAAACTCATTTCATGTAGGTCACTAAAGGATAATCACTCTGCTGGCCTGGTCTGGATTTGAACGAGAGAGGGAAAAGGGTCTTGTGGTTGAGACACTGGATTGGGACTGGGAAGATCTGAGTTCAGTTCCTGGCTCTTCCCCCAGATTTTCTGTGTGACCTTGGGGAAGTCAGTTAATCTCCCCTATACCTTATTTCCCCAGCTGAAATGGAGATGATAATCCTCATTTTCTCCCTCCCTTTTCCTGCCATGTTGAGATAGTAAACTCTTTAGGGCGGGTCTCTCACTGTGTGTTTGTACAGCACCTAACACAATGCGGTCCCAGTCTCAGTTAGGGCTTTGAGGCACTACCATAGTGCAAGTTAAAACAAACCAACAACAAAACAGCTATAGAGCTGGTGGTTGAAAAATCCTACAAATTTTGGAGAAGTGGGAGGAGGGGAGAGGTTTTCTTGAAATTCACAATCCCCAATACGTGTCCTCAATATGGAAGTCACTGTACCTGGTTACCAGCTCTCTTCAGACATCCTGTGACCTTGGAGTCATGGTCTGTCTGATTTTTCTATTTTGTTTCCAGTGGTTAATTCAGTAACAGAAAAACATTGTGTTGCTTTCACATCCTTTCCAGTCCACTAGTGGAAGATTGACAAAAAGCCAGGCCTGTAAATTAGTACAAGCAGTAAGCATTATTAGTTCAGTTCATATGGTAATAATAAAAAAAAATCTTCACAAGGGGGAAAGAAGCTAGTAGATGAAGAGATTAAAAAAAAACTGTTATCTTTTTCTTTTTTTGCCCAGTAACTAGCCCTTTGTATCTCAGACACAGTTGCTTAATTTGCCACCTGACATTTCTAACCACGAATTCCTTCCCCTGTTCACCACATTCTGGTCATTAGGAGTGCCTGTAAATTGCTCGGCAGAATATATTTTCTCACTTACACTCTCTATCTCTCTGGTCTTTTCACTGACCTAACGTGTGTGTGTGTGTGTGTGCACGTGCTTTTGAAATGATGTGGTGGTAATGGTATAAATGCAAATTAAACATGTTGGGAACTGACAAGTGACTACTCAGAAATGTTTGTTTGTCTGGAAAATTACTTTCCTCCCCCTGATATTTGTATATGTTCTGTAGGAGGCATCGTGATCTAGCAGTTAAAGCCCGGAGTGGTGAATCAGGATAATATGGATTACATTCCTTATTTTGTCTTGTGTCACCTTGAGAGGAGACTTAACTTCACCCTTCCTCAATTTATCCTGCCTATAAAACTGAGATAAACTATCCTACCTCACAGTGGGGTTGTGGTGCTTAATTAATGTTTGCAAAGATTATTTATTATGCCTGTTACCTTCCTCATAAAGTCTTTTGACCCATTTCCGCTCCCTGCCCCTATTTAAAGAAATACTGTACAAATAATAGATATTTTCACTGTTTCCTCCAGCAGACGGGTGTGTGCTGATATCTATTTTTATTTCCCAACCCCAGTGAGAAAGCCAGACGTCTCTTCCTGAAGCACTTGGCTGGCCATGACTTCCTCCTTTAAGTTAATTAAAATCTCTGCAGTTTCCATACTCTTTCCAAAGCTTAAGATAAATAGATGCCATGTGTATCTGTTCGTCTATTCACTCTTAGGAATGAAGGACTTTAAAAAAGTTGTTAGAACTGAAATGGTGAAATGATTCATTGGGAATTTAGATAGGTTTCTGGGAGAGAAAAACAGATGGAAAAAGAGAGAGACAATCCTGCATGTTTACCTAGTTAGGGTAGTGGTTGGCCATTTGTGTGCTGCTCCATTGGTGGATTTTTCTAGGCAGGGATTTAGAGGAGAGCGGATCCTTTTGTTTATATTTGCCATCAGTAAAGAGGCTATGGCTCGCCAGCCTGATGGAAATGAGCCAGTCTAGGGGCATTATACACTTGATGACTGGGAAAGGAAGCAGGTAGTGTTTTAAAGACCTTTTGTAATATCTGTCTCCATTATGTATTTATATGGCCCCCGTTACTTTGGTATCTGAGTGCCTTACAATCTTTAATTAACCACCCTTCCTTGAATGTTCTCTTGCGACATTTGATAACTCCTTATGATTAGTGAGCTGTTCCACCTTGTCTTTAGCTGTGACACTCGAGTACATGTGTGGCTCCAAAGCTTGTCTCTTTCACCCACAGAAGTTGGTCCAGTAAAAGATTTATTACCTCACCCACCTTCTCTCACAATCTTTATTATATTTATCCTGGCAGCATCCCTGTGAGGCAGAGCAGTGCCATTATCCCCAGTTTACAGAGGGGAACTGAGGCACACAGACATAGGTGCTGGAACTCACGGTTGCCGCACCCCCTGGCTTGAACTGGTTTCCATCATATAGAGCGTTTACAGTTTGGTTCAATGCTCTCAGCACCCCCATTGTACTGATTGCTCCAGCACGCCTGCACACAGAGGCTAAGTGACTTGCCCAAAATCACACAGGAAGCCGGTGTGAGAATTAAATTTCGGTCTCCAAAGTATTGAGCTAGCCACATAACTGCTAGAGCATCCTTCTGCCAAAGGGCGGACTTGCAAGAGACTCTCCCATCTGGCCTCTTGCACAGACAGGGGTGGGTGTGACTATGGCAATTGCTCTATGGGAGTTGAGGGCACTCAGCACCTTCCCTAATTTTATTTCCTGGCCTGTTCTTTAGGACAGCAGTCTTGGAGAGGAAGGGGGCTTCCAGTGTGTCCCCCGTTGCTAAGGCTCAGCATGCTGTTGTGAAAGTGACAAAAACCATCCGCTGCTGGCAGACTTGGGAACCCTCATTGGCCAGCCCTCCCTTCTGTCTGCAGCTAGACAGACCCTAGCAGCACCTGCATTTCCGGAATTTCTGAGGCGATAAAACTCAGCACATTTATGCAGAGTTTGATGATCAACTTCCGCTGACTTTTTTGCTGCAGTGAGGTCTTTTTTCAGCACTTTTTGTCAGCCTAGAGTTTGCCTTTCCCTTCCATGTGACTGAGAGCTTCTTAGCTCCATCTGATTATCCCAGTGCCACCCTTCTAGCACATCAGGTTCTGCCTAGTCTTACAATCGAGTCAGCAGTTTAATTATTTGGGTGTCTTTGACTTCAGAAATGCAGAGGACTGTGCTAGATGAATTTTGAAGTCCAGATTAGCAGCAGGTAGCCTGTGCAGAGGCCATCAGCATGAGCCAATTCTTGTATAATAAAAGAACAGATTGGGATGGGGGAAATTGTTCTCCTTCCCATGCACTGATTGCATGATGGCAGTATGTCGTCCCTTTGGCCCACCAGCTGCCCTCTCAGGCTTGGGCTTCAGTGGTCTTAGAAAATACAGTAGAACTGCAGAGTGAGTTACAAACACCAGAGTTACGAACTGACCTGTCAGCCACACATTTAGAACCGGAAGTACACAATCAGGCAGCAAGAGACCAAAAAAAAGTACTGTGTTAAACGTAAACTACTTAAAAAAAAAAAAAAAAAAAAAAAAAAAAGTGTTTTAAAAAAAAGATTTGACAAGGTAAGGAAACTGTCGCTGTGCTTGTTTTGTTTAAATTAAGATGGTTAAAAGCAGCATTTTTCTTCTGCATAGTAAAGTTTCGAAGCTGTATTAAGTCAATGTTCATTTGTAAACTTTTGAAAGAACAACCATAACATTTTGTTCAGAGTTACGAACAACTTCCATTCCTGATGTGTTTTTAACTCTGAGGTTCTACTGTACTGTTTTGGTTTGGGGCTGGATCAGTTAACTGGATAACTAAGTCTTCCTTGAAAACATTGCCCAGCAAACAGCATTATTGATTTAATGACCGAAGAAGAGAGTGTTATCCACCCGTTAGAAAAGGAACCAGAGTTCTTGGATTCAGCTCTCAGCTCTATAACTCACTTCTCTGTCTGACCCTGGGCAAAGTAGAAACATTTTGAGGAGGGTGGGGAACTCTGTTTTAAGAAAATAATTACAGCGTTTGTTTTGTTTTTTATAATCTCATACCTTTTAATACTTGTATAAGTCTTGTGTGGGATTCGACCACACAGTCCGCAAGGTTCAAGCCACACAAATGCTAAACCCCACCCTGACAGGAATGTATTGGCTAATTCTTAGAAACATTCTAGACTCAGAGAATCTTTGTGCCAGTCCAGGAACATTTTGTCTGAAATGCCATTTATTTTTTTAAAAGATTAATTTTTCTTATTGCAAAACAGTTAATTGGAAAATAGAAGCTGATAGAACGGCAAGGGTTAAGAGTCAGACTGTATCCCGCTTCTTTCTTTTTCTTTTGATTTGTTTGCTAGAAATTCATTATGTACTTTTTTTTTCCCAGCAGGAATATATGTCATCAGTGTCCCATCCCGCACTGTCCCACTAAAATCTGGGCTTTTTCATTCACTGGTGCTGCAAACTCTGTGAGCAAAGCCCTTGCCAAGATATGTAGAGAAAGTTATGTCAGGAGGTGGGAAATCTGCTGATTTTTGCAATTTGCGTACCCTAATTACCATAAACAACATACTTAATCCTTTCAGACTGTGAAAAACCCTTCATTGGTGAGGCACTAAATGGGTCATTGAGGGCTGGCTGCTGACTCTGATGTTGAAAAACTATTGAGCAGGGCTTTCCTGTCTAAAAGCAAATAGCAACGGACAATAGCTTGGGAAGGAATTGGTATTTGATCACTGTACTGGGTGGAGTGGGCATTTCAGAGAGGGTGTTGTACTTATTGTGCGCGCACACACACACACACACACATACATCATCCGTGTGCCAGTCTCAAACGAGGCCTTCCAGCACTTATAATCAAAGGGGAGACATTCTTTTCTGGATCAAACTCTGTCCTGGAGCTGTGGCTACAGCTACCTGGAGGATGACAATTCCATTTGCTGGCAACTTCTGAGGTTTCGAAATTTGTTTTCATTCTGCACTGGAATGAAAACAAAAACCTTTTGAATGTTTTCACAAAAATGGAGTTGTGTCAAACTGTCTGTGTTTTTACTTGTAAAGCTGAGGGAAGAAATGTCGCGATGTCCAGGAGAGCACACGTGTGCGTGGTGGGGTCCTGGCCTAGGAAATGATCTAAGCAACTGTAGTTGTGGATCAGGTTCAGATTTTTCAGGTTTAATTGTTATCCGTGATACATTATGATTAAGTTCTTTTGAGGAAAGGAGAGAGCAGCCTGTATAGCATGACCTGGACTTGTCTGTCTTCACTGTTCTCGCAGGGTGCAAACCTCCTTTTTTTCCCCACTGTGGACAAACATAGCAACTATTCTGAGAACTCACTTTGTCCGTATTCCACTTTTTTGGCCAAATACAATGATGATAGGTGGGTCGTCCTCAGAGCACTTTGCAAGCCTACACGTTGACTGTCTTGTAATATCCCTGTGAGGTAGGAATTCATTTTCCCATTTTATGTATGAGGAGACTAAATGACTTGCCGAGGGTCATGCAAGTATTCTGTGTCACACTGGACATAGGACCCTGGTTTCCTGGTTCCCAGTATCTTCCCTTAACCACACGTCCAAGTTTCTCCCCATGTCTACATTTGAAAATTGGAGATGACTGCCTGAGATTCCTGAAAATTAATCATCTTGAAAGATGTTGTTAAGGATTTCTCTGCCATAATATTGATATTTTCCAATATTCCCCCTATCAAGCCATGGTTAGTCATCACTTTAACCAGGTAGGAATGTTAACATTTTATTGTCAGTGAATCCCAGGTCCATAAAAAGAACTGACTATGCAGCAGCAGTCACTTATTTGCTAATCTGGCAGAAGTATGCCAACACACTGGGGTTTTTGCCACTGGTGCACCTCTTACTCAAAACTTCACGATTAGAAAGTTCATAAATGAGGCCACAATAATTGGAGTTTTTTTCAGGTTGAAATTGTTCCTTGTTTATTTTACATGATGGCACCAATCACATGACTGGAAACATACCCAATTTTTTGTTTTTAAAAATTAGCTGGGAAAGCATAAACCACATATTTTTCTAGGGTAGGATCAAGTTTAAAATGATGAGCTTGATAAAAGGAGAAATCATTGATGGAAATTCTATCTGAATAGGGTTTTTGTGAATCTATTTTTTACCCTCAATGCTTGATAGCTATTTGAACGTTCTTTCTTTTGAGAGATGCTGAAGGTTGAAAGGATGTGAGGTATCTTAAAATGTGTATCAAAGAGTTTGTAATGTAGACAGGGCCTTAGCCAAAAACTCAAGTGTCCCTGGGGTTAAAACACTTTTCTCTCCCTTTTGTTTATCATCAAGAAGTTTATTTTTCAGCTGCAACAATCATCCAGAAGTGCTTTCGATTCAACATGCTCCAGTAAACAGATTGTGCTGGGTTGAGTCTGCAGTGTATTTTGGATACAAGCAGGCAATAAGAAAGCATGCAAGGTTTAGCTGTAGTTGAGAATTGCAGGTTGTCAGGGGTTATATTATACCACAGAGTTGCCCATATGTTGTCTTTATGCCTGATGCACTTAGTACACCATCAGGCATTAATAAAAGTCAACATACAAGTCAACTGTTCTTCCAAGTCATTTATCCAATTTGGAAAGTGTGTTAGCATCAAGTTAACTTAATTATATGTGGATTTGGGATTTGGGCTCATGGTAGTTTTTAACCATTGAACTATGCAGATCAATTATTTTTAAATTCCTTTCCTGATGGCAGAAAATGATTACCTAGGAATCCTTCAAACCCCACGCCCTCCATTCTTCACTGAACCCAATGGGCGAGGATTAATAAATCATTTAGGATTTGTTTGTTTCCGACGCGGAAAAGAAGATCCTCATGACAGACATCAAGGTGCCATTCGAAAACAGGTCACCGGCCTTCCATGAGGCCCGAGCTTGGAAGGTGCTGAAATACACCCCGCTGGCCAACACCCTGAGAGTCCAGGGCTATGAGGTCCAAATCCACGCCCTGGTCGTGGGAGCCCTGGGCGCGTGGGACCCCCCACAACGAGCCAGTGCTGAGAGCATGCGGAGTTGGTCGACGCTACGCCCGGCTCATAAGACAGCTCATGGTGTCCGACACTATCAGGTGGTCCAGAGGCATATACACGGGATACATCACAGGACACCGTCAGTACCAGTTCGAGTAATCGAGAATGCCGGTCAGGGAAATAACCCACTTCCTTCCTTCCCTGATGAACCAAGGGACGCACCCCACCCATGTACTTATTCACTACACCAATACTGACTTGGACTCTAAATACATTCCATGGGAGGCGTACCTGAGATCACTTATCCACTGACGTTTTAAAAACTCCCGCACCCCAATCTGGGTCCATGCTGGTTATGTGCTATGTGTATATTTTATGAACCTTGTAACCGACACTTGTAATCCCTCATAACCCAAGCCTGACCCCAGATGTACAATACCTTCCTTCTTAACTTGTGTAAATTTGATTTTAAACATCAACTTTAATAAAATTTTTACTCCCATTGTGAGTCCACTTACAGAGCCTGAACTGAAGAATGCTAGTGAAAACCTGGTTCTTGTGGCTATTTCCCTGCCAAGCCGGTGCACTTTTCATACTAGTCTTACAGCTTTCTCCTTAAACATCTTCATGTCTTAAGATACAGTCACGGTTGCATAAGTGTCATGTTCCTGTATAAAAGTCATGGAAACTGAATTAAAGACACTTGTTTGCTAATTTAAGGCTGCACCGTGATTAGAATAGTTGCAGTGGCCAAAGGGCTGCTTGCATGATTAAAGATTGCAACACCGGAGTTCCTGTTTGGCACCCATGATAGCTGTGTAAAAGGATGGAAAGCTCCTTGCACTTTCCCTTTTCCCCAGCCCCCCCTCACCCTCCCCATGCACTGCACAACATGCAAGCAGAACCCTGGCCCTGAGCATCTTGCAATAGACATGTTTACTATTTTGCATAAGCCTGAGCTTTGCTAATTTTCTGCTGGGCTTGTTTTCAGCAGGGTTTGCATAATTGCACTTCGTAGGGCTTGTTTAAGATTGACTGATTCGTCTTCAGCTGAAGCTGCCTTGCTCCATCCTCCGATTTAATCTATTGGTCAGTTATCTAATTTCTGCAGCGATAATTAACTGTGTCATTGGAATAAGAAATATAACGTGTAGCTCTTGGAGTGTAAATGTGTAAATTAAACAGTTCCATAAACCTGGGTTCAAGTCCTCTTCTCAATGGGTTAAAGGTGTTGCTAATAACAGCTATGTGGACTGAAAGTGCCTTTCAGGGACCCGGTCACCCTGAGCTTTAGCCCAGGGATTCTCAACCTTTTTCTGTCTGAGTAGGGTGACTAGATAGCAACTGTGGGAAAAAATGGGATGGGGGGCGGGGGGTAATAGGCGCCTATATAAGAAAAAGTCCCAAAAAATGGGACTGTCCCTTTAAAAACAGGACATTTGGTCACCCTATTTCTGAGGCCCCCCGATATGCTATAAAAACTCCACAGCTCACCTGTGCCACAACATCTGGTTTTCCTCATAAAAGCCAGGGCTGGCATTAAGGGATAGCAAGCAGGGAAATTGCCCGGGGTACCAAACCACAGGGAGCAACGAGAAGCTAAGTTTCTCAGGCTTCTGCTTCAGCCCCAGGTGGCAGGGCTCCGGGCTTCAGCCCCATACAGTGGGGCTTTGGCTTCCAGCCCTGGGCCCCAACGAGTCTAACGCTGGTCTTGTTTGGCAGCCCCCCTGAAACCTGCTCACGGCCCCTCAGAGAATGCACAGCAGCAGGAGTCAGAGGACAGAGCATAATGACAAGAGAGGAGCAAGTAATCGTGTGCTGCTTGGAGTCAGAGCGGTTTAGAAAATGAATGAAAAGGAGCTGGGCCTAGTTGCATGGGGCTGAAATATGCAGCAGAGAGGATCCAGCTGGAATGTGCGCAGTATGGGGGTGGAGGTGTCTTCGGTGCTGTTTTCTTCCTCTGCCTTTTGCTGTTGTGTTTTCGGTTTGAAAACACTGCCACCTCCCTCAATGCAGCTGGAGGGTGTATTTGGGTCACCTTGGTGGAAAGGTCTCTGGCGATATTTGTTCTGGCACCTTCTGCCAATGAAGGTGGGGAAAAATCAAAACAACCTCCTCACACACACAAACTCTCTGCTGTTTGGGGTGGACAGAAGCACCTGTTCTGAGGATGTTTACGGTGCCTCCCTATGCTCTAAACAGGGAAAAGATATTTGTCCTTCCAGCCAAATTTGTTTTTGGAATTTGTATAAACAAATTTTGACTTATATGAACGCACTAACATGCCGCAGTGCTTCCTGTTCTTAGTGGTTTGAATGTACTTTTATTGCCCTCAAAGCCTCAAACTGGGACATGTATTTATGTGTTCAGGAAACCCATGGCAATCTGTCAGCTACTCAGGTTGTCTCACAATGGGGTAAAAGAAAACTAGTCACAAAACAGCTTAGTTTTAAAAGCACAGTCTGTGTTGTTTAAATACAGAGTTTGAAGGAGCTACAGAACATGCTTACCAACTACAAAGAGAGACACCCAGAAGATTGGAGGATTAATAGTAATGTTCCTTACATAGCGATTGCTTTACAAGCTGTGGGCTCCGATCCTGCAAAAAATTATGAGCCTGCCTAATTTGAAGCATGTGAGTAATCCCATTGAGGCCAATGAATGACTTGCATGTAAGTCAAGACCTCGTTACATACGGCCCCATTGAAATGCAGCTGCCTCTGGGGTGGATGGAGGCAGCCAAGGGGAACAAAGCAAGACCCCTTAGAGTTGGGAGGAGGGAAAGTTAAACAAGGAAACTGAGGCAAAGCCTTGCTCTTATGAAAAATGCCAGTGGAGTTTTTCATGTCCCTGCTGAGCAGGCAGCTTTGGTTTGTCAGCTCTCTCTTAAACCCTTGCACAGATAAAGACCTAGAACAGGCAAATACTTAAGCACTTTCCAAAGTGGGATTTCCTGAATTGGCACCATAGGGGGAAGCATGCCACCAGTTGATGCTCTCTGGTAAGCATGAGGGGCTGCCTGGATTTAGGGCAGGGGTTTCAACATTTAAATCTTTACTTTGGGGCAAATGATTTTTTTTCATTCAGTTTTGAGGGCTTTATCCGCCATAAAACAGAATTTCAGCCTGTTCTATAAAGCAGCTCGATGAAAATGGCTTTTTAATTTGAAATTTTATTTTTTCCCTCTGTTTTTCAATTAGCTCATGACAATGGAGTCCTGGTCCAGGAGAGGGATTCCCAGCCACTACCTCAGTACAAATAGTATTTATTATTTATTAACTTGTTCCAAATACAGTTCTTCCAGTCTGTTTCTTGGGTGTCTTTCTTTGGAGTTGGTGTGTTCTGTAGCTCCTTCAAACCCTGTATTTAAACAACACTGTGCTCTTAAAACTAAATAGATTGTCTATTTAAATATGTTGGTGAGTTCTGCTTCTAAAGCAGCCATTGCACTGGAGTGTTGTAGGTGGCAGGAAAGGTATTAAATGGAGCACATAACAAGGGCATCTTCTTTCAAAGGTAACTACAAGGAAAATAGGCTTAATATACGAGTTTGTTATACACAAAGGTGCAGGTTTAAAGGATTGCTTTATAATGAGCACGCAGGATAGCCCATTGAATAGTTACTAAAAATGGTATAATTTCTGTGATGATTAGATAAGGTAATAAATCTGTTCTTTTCCCTGCTTATGTTTGCAGCTTTTAAATGGTTTGGCTACAGAGAGAAAGAAACTGTGGGGTTTACAGAATAAAATTAATGCAGCCTTTTTCCATTGAGGGGACTACAACAAGGCAGTCTATTGTTTAATGTAGGTTCGCTGTGACCTGCTGTTCTCTCAGGTTTTGCAAGGTGCTGGAATAAGAGCCCAAATCACTGAAGCTCATTAAATGAGAGGCCTAAAGCCACTCTGCCTAAAATTTGTACCACTTAGCAGAATGGGGAAGCGCGTGATAAAAAGAAGGCCCTTGTACTTATAAAATGCCAGAGATAAATTGTGTGGAAAATTCTTTCAACTAATGGTCTGAGAAATATTCTGCAAAGGCTATTTTCTACCCGTAGTTCTAATTGCATCTTAAACATTCATAGCCCGAGCAACCGGAGAATCATGCACACTAGAGTCATGGTTCACTTGGAACAATTTGTTTTATAAGATAATGAACTGTATCAGCAGAAGTTTAAGACAAATGATTATAGGAGGGGCTTGTAGCACCGCCTATTATTAAGGTTGTCTGACACTTTCCTGTTTTTCCAGTTGTTTATAACTTTGTCAAACTTTAACTGTTTGGGCTGATGTCTCTGCTGGATGTCTGCCTCGGGCTGAATTGTTGTGGAAGTTTGGGGAGGGAATCTGGCGACCTTTTCTTTGAAATGTTCTAGTGGCCCCATGCATGGGTGGCATGTGAACCGCCAACTGGGGCCACCGCATAGGGGAACTGGAGCCGCACGCAGAGTGGGAAGCAGGTCGAGGGGGAGGCCTGGGAGTGGAACATGGGCAGGGCCATGCCTGGCTGTTTGGGGAGGCACAGCCTCCCCCAGCCTGTGGTACCCAGGCTTTGGAGAAAAGACTTGAAATCTGGCTGAAAGGTGGCCTTCGTGTCAGCCATGTGCCCTTTGCCATGCCTGTGAAAATCCACCCAACACTGTTCATTTGATTGCTACCTCCCGCCCTATCCCGTACCTTTCATCCAACTGTTGTATCCTGTCTGACAAGTAGAGTGTAAGCTCCTGGGGCAGGAACTAACCTCTTAGGGTACGTCTATACTTACCTCCGGGTTTGGCGGTAAGCAGTCGATCTTCTGGGATCGATTTATCGCGTCTTGTCTAGACGCGATAAATCGATCCCGGAAGTGCTCACCGTCGACGCCGGTACTCCTGCTCCGCGAGAGGAGTACGCGGAGTCGACGGGGGAGCCTGCCTGCCACGTGTGGACCCGCAGTAAGTACTTTGTAGTTCGAACTAAGGTACTTCGACTTCAGCTACGTTATTCACAGAGCTGAAGTTGCGTATCTTAGTTCGAACTGAGGGGTTACTGTGGACCAGCCCTTAGTTACCTGACTATACTGTCATTTGCTCAATAAGGCCCTGATTGGACTTCCTAGGTATTATTGTAATGCCAGTAATTAACAGCAGCCCTCCTGATCATTTGCTGTATTCAAAATCTCTAGCAGTTGGGGAAAAGAGTAGGTTTCTATATGATATTTCTGGGTGTCCTTTGTACATAAGGGATGTTTGGATAATTGTGATTCTTGCTAAAATATTTGGCACTCAGATTCTGTGATGATAGATGATTCAGTAGATGGGTAGATCTGTCTCTGTCTTTAGATCCCAGATTATTTGAATGTATTTGGTGTTCTCCAGAAGTTTGGATACTCAGACTGTAGTAATAACACTGATTTGTGTAAGTCCTTTAATCTGAGGATCTCAAGGAGCTGTACAAATATATTAGGGAGTTTGATCTCCTAAAACCCCTGTGAAATAGGAGAAGTATTATCATCTCCATTTTACAGATGGGGAAACTGAGACTTGGCGGTTTAGTAGTTTGTCCGAAGTCACACAGTGATTCAGGACCAGAATTGGAACTGGTACTCAGGAAGTCTGACTCCCAGTTCCATTCCATTCCATTCCACTCTAATCACCAGTACACACTACTTTTGAGCCGTTAAATGGTTATAGCTATATTGTATGCAAGCGTTGTTGAAACTGTGTCAGTCCCAAGGTATTAGAGAGACAAGGTGGGTGAGGTAAAATCTTTTATTGACCCAACTTCTGGGTCAAAGAAGAAGAGCTCTATGTAAGCTCAAAAGCTTGTCTCTGTCACCAACAGAAGTTGGTCCAATAAAAGATATTACCTCACCCATCTTGTCTCTCTACTTCTATATTGGCATTAGATGAGCGCTATTTACCAGTTTACTTTTATCAATAGATAATTTTTCAGACAGACCCATTTTAAACCCTTTTAGCATCTTAGTTTTCCAAACAGTTACATTTTACTCCCACTTAAAACATTTGCTGTTCTGTTGCCTCCAGTGATAATGCTCCATAGCAATACAAATAGCATGCACAGCATGGCAGGAGAGAGTAAACACTGTTTTTTTGGAGAAGGCGTTTTATTCTGCACTATATTTGTATTGTCAATATAGAGCACATTTTTAGTAATGACTTCAAACTGTCAAGTTAATTCTATATAGCTTTGCCACTAGGCAGGGTAACATTTTGTCTCTGCAACGTGCCAGGCAATTTGCTAATTATGAAAGAAATTAAGCACATATTTCTCCCAGCCAAATTAGCAACGGGCCGCTGATTGGAAGGATACATGAAATATCTTAGTCTACCTGTGAAGGTAAGTCTTAGATCGAGTTTGATGGACTGGTTCTAGAGTGTAAGTCGCATGCATTGTTTGTTTGAATTATGGGAGCATGTGGAGGCCTCTATGAAGATTGGGGACGCATTGTGCTAGGCTTGGTACAAACACTGAGGCTATTCCGACACTAGAAACACTGCAGCTGCACTACTATAGCGCTGCTTTGTAGGCACTTATTACAGCGATGGGAAGGGGGTCTTCCACCGTTGTAGTAAATCCACCTCTCTGAGAGGTAGGAGCTAGGTGGATGGAAGAATTCTATTGACCTAGCAGTTTCTACACCAGGGCTTAGGTCATCTTAAATACATTGTAGTGTAGACCAACCCATAGGGCATGTCTACACTTACCATGGATCAATGCCGCAGCGATCGATCCAACGGGGGTCAATTTAGCGGGTCTGCAGTGAAGACCCGCTAAATCGACCACAGATCACTCTCCCGTCGATTCCGGTACTCCACCGGAACGAGAAGCATAAGGTAAGTCTACGGGAGAGTTTCTCCCATCGACCCAGCGCGGTGTAGACACCTCAGTAAGTCAACCTAAGCTACGTCGACTCCAGCTACGTTATTCACGTAGCTGGAGTTACGTAACTTAGATCGACTTAACTCCATAGTGTAGACTGCCCATAGGAAGAGAGAGCCCCCACCCCAAAGAGCTTGCAGTCTAAACAGTAAAGATGGACAGAAGGTAGGAGAAAGGAAACGTTATTCCCACTTTAGAGGTGGCAAACTGAGGTACAGAGCGATTGCGACTTACCCAGGATCACACCGGATTTGATCCCCTCTCTGCTGAGTGTCCTGTCCAGTGCCTCAACCACCAAAGCAGCCTTCGTGTCAGTTAGAATGAGTATAAAAATATGTATTGTTGAAACCAAGTTTCCATTTCCCCTTGGCTGGGTGTCAGCAGCTGATCATTAGCGATTTCACAGTCAAGTCTTGCAAAGTGTCTGTTTGATTAATAGTTCATATCTTTTTTTGCAAAACTTCATCTTTTTTTGCTGTTCATTTATTACTTACCATTTATGTGAGTTGAATATGTTTTATTTTTATGTTCAATACAGTGGACCCATCCTTACAATGAAGACTTTTTTTTTTTTTTAACAATATAGCTTCATGATTGGAGACGGTCACTGGGACTGGAAAATGCAGTAGTTGATTAATAATTCTTTGCCATCCCGTTAGCACTAGTCATCAAAGCACTTTGGGAGCATGAATGATTTAAGCCTCAGAACACTCCCTTCAGGCAGAGAGGAATTACTGTACCACTTTTACAGATAGGAAACTGAGACACAGTGGGCCAAATTCAGAGGGCTATGTAAGGATGATTGTAAATTACAGGCTAATTAAGTTGTTTGATTCTAGTGTTGCAACATACAGACTGAGCAGGGTGGGCAAAGGTATAAATCACTAGTTGAAATACCTCTGAATTTGGCCCTGTGGGGTTAAGTGACTAGCCCAAGGTCACACCGTGAGCCAGTAGCAGAGCTGTGAACCCAGGAGTCCTTGCTCCCATCACTTGACTACTCTCCCTTCCGATACACTATTTGCAAAACATTGAACACTGTGGAGCTTTTATAGTACTATAAATGGGGTTACACTATCAGGGTTCACTACAGGAAGCGTCTGCTGTATATGATGAAATAAGGAGTTGCCTGTGGACCTGTAGCTGCTCCCCACACTACCACCACTGGCTTGGCTTGACGGTAGCTGGAGAGACAGAAAAAGAGGGGGTTGGGATTGGCTGGTGGTAGAAGGACTTCTCTACTAGGGGTTCAATTGTTTTTCTTTAGACAAACGCTGAATGTCATTTTTAGCTAAACCCCTCCCTTGAGTTCAGTTAGTTCATCCAGTCCGTGGACTCTTCTATTCCCTTTTCAATTACGCATCCTTTTTCAATAACTCCCTACTGCAGGGAGACAGACAAACTGCTCTTCGTTGTTCCTGCGTGGTTTACAGCGGGTGGTTTGCTGCGGACTAAAACAGAAGCATTGCAATACCAACTGCAATCTTCTGTTTGATAAACAGCACCCAGACCATATGTTCGCTGTTGATTTCCAAGGATGCCTTTTCCGTTTCACATGCACGCACGTGAACAGATACTGATACATATCCACAGCCACGTAGTCAGGTTCATTAAGAAGGGACATAGGGGTTGTGCTGCTTTGTGCGCTTGCCTGCAAAGTAAGAGCTTTGTAAAGGAGAGCTTTGATCCCTACAGCAGAAGAAACCGTCCATCACAAGCTTTGTCAAATTCCTTTGTCACTGCACCTGGGGTTGTTCTCTTGCAGGTTTGAAATGACCTATGAATATTTGTTGGTCCTCAGAACCGGAAACCTTTGTCTCTGTTGAGGTGGGTTTTTCTTTTTCATCTCTCAGTGCTGTGAGTGATCAGATATTTAAAAATCCATTAGTGGCTTTTATAGAGGAGAAGACTACCAAGGTAAATGCAACAGAAACACTGGCCTCTTGCTTATTTTGAGACGTGCCTCTCTAATATTTGTCAGTCTCTAACAATAAACTACTTTATGATTTCAGTGGTTAGCACAGACCAAGTGTAGAGTACTATGGAATGGAAGTACCTTGCTATAATATGTGTGTGTTACATATTTAGGTAGATAAAACCTGAGCAACTTTTTGCACCAGCTTTTGTCAAATTCTTTTACTCTCTGTTGTTATTAATTACTCAAGATCATAGTTAGGGCCCTGCCAAATTCACGGCCATGAAAAACGCATCACAGACTGTGAAATCTGGTCTCCCCCCGTGAAATCTGGTCCGTTGTGTGCTTTTACCCTATACTATACAGATTTCACGAGGGGAGACCAGCGTTTCTCAAATTGGGGGTCCTGAACCAAAGAGTGGGTAATGGGGGTGACAAGGTTATTTTAGGGGGGTCATGGTATTGCCACCCTCACTTCTGCACTGCCTTCAGAGCTGGGCAGCTGGAGAGCAGCGGCCGTTGGCCAGGCACCCAGCTCTGAAAGCAGTGCCTCGCCAGCAGCAGTGCAGAAGTGAGGGTGACAATGCCAAGCCATGCCACGCCACGCTTACTTCTGCGCTGCTGCCTTCAGAGCTGGGCAACCGGAGAGTGGTGGCAACTGACTGAAGGCTCAGCTCTGCAGGCAGCAGCGCAGAAGTAAGGGTGGCAATACCATACCATGCCATCCGTACTTCAACGCTGCTGCCGGCGGCGGCTCTGCCTTCAGAACTGGGCTCCCAGCCAGCAGCCGCTGTTCTCCAGCTGCCTTGCTCTGAAGGTAGTGCTGCCACCAGCAGCAGCGCAGAAGTAAGGGTAGCAGTACTGCAGAACCCACACACCCAACTCCTTTTTGGGTCAAGATCCCTACAATTACAAAACCATGAAATTTCTCATTTAAATAGTAAATTTCATTATTTCAGCTATTTTAAAAATCCTATGACCGTGAAATTGACCAAAATGGACCATGAATTTGGTAGGGTCCTAATCATGGTGGTTGGAACTGGCAGAGGCCTGGCTATTGGGCATGTCAAGTTACTGTTCCTCCTATAGTAATGTACCTCAATGCTTTTGATCTTCCTCTTCCCCGTAATTTGGACCAAACCTGTAATTTTGCGCACACTCCTGCTGGACTCGGGGACTCCTTCTTTGTACACACGATGCTGCTGTCTTTGTCCTGTTCTCCTGTGCTGTTCCTTACAGGTTCAGCTGTACAATTCTTGCTTATATAAATGATCCTACAAGACATTCCTCCTGCATAGGACCGTGATTGCTTTCTGCAAAGCTCTGACTGGCAATGGCTCCCCCTGTGCAGTGATAGCTTTTAATGCCAAACAGCTTCCCTTTGGCTTTGCTCAGTGTTTACCAAGCAATGGCATCGATATTGCTCTCTGCTCAATGTTAGGTTTTTCAGACTGTGAGACAACCTGCATTGTGCCTGTCTGGTCTCCTTCACATGTAGCTATCGGAGGGTTGGTTTTTATTTATAAACCTAGGTAGGGCCAGTCATTGAAGCATCAAAGCAGAGGCATTGCAAGGCTCTGGATGCGGAGAGAAGTGGGGTTTGGAGGATGGAGCGGTAGAAAGGAGAATCCTTAGCAGCTTGCTAGCTAAGGACCAGTTATTTGTCATACATTTTCCTTCAGTCTTTCTTGGAACCAGCTCATTTATTTGAAATAGGACTTGACCCTAAAAGGACAGAGTTACTCTCTGCTGTGATTGTCAGAGAGAGAGGCTCTGTGATGTTCGGATAACCAAAAAAAACCCCTCACACAAGTCAGTGGTGTGATGTGAGAGCACATGTCATGCTAGTGGGCTGATTTTTATTTTTACATTCAGAGGCTGAGTTTAGCACCCGATGCTGCAGTTTTTAGGTCCGGAGATGTGAAATGATGGATAGGGAAGGGAATATTTGTGGCTTTGAAAAGCTTTATTTCTTTATTTATTTCTTTTGGTGTGGTGTGTTTTTTGTTTTTTGTTTTTTTAAATAACACCTAGTTTTGGAAGAACTAGTCCCTGTTGCTCAGCCCATACAGCTGTTAGGAAGAATAATAAAAACTGTGCTGAGGGAACTTTTTAAATAACAATTTGAGGAATACAGATTTGAGGTGATCTTGTGAACAGGCAAAGAAACTTCCTTCAGTAGCAATTTTTCCTCACCTCCTTTTAAAAATAACTTTTTTGTGCCATCATCAGGAGATTTAAAAACCCTTTTGTGTATTGAGAATTTTGGTGTATGAACAAAATCCCAGCATGTGGCTTTAAACTATAGATAAGCTTTAGTGGAATTTCTATTTTAGGAATGGTTAATTCTGTTTGCGTTTGGCCGAGAGAGGGAAGTACTAGCAAGCTTAGCAACAATATTTTTACTCCATTTGATTTTCTTATAAGGATTTACCTCCCTCATTTGATGGAAAATGCACTTATTGATCGACTCTCCAGTAAGGAGATTTTCTTTTTTAAGCCATGCTTGGAGGAATTCTGTTTGGACAACTGCATGTTATGCTTTACCAAACTAAACAGAATATTTGTGTCTGTACTGCTGTTATATAATAGCTATTATATAATGGCTGTTGGTGCCAACTAAAAATATACTCCAAGATAACTTCCAATTCAATGAAGCATTTAACTAGTGTCCTCTCAAGGTTTCTCCTTCCAGATAAAGGTTCTTTTGCAGACTTTGAGGAATATGTATGTAATGCACATTGGATCTCAGAGAAAGGCACGTGTAAAACACGTGGCATGTACTTTGCAAGTGCTTGTGCACTATTCGTTCAAAATTAGACCGCTTCCTATGCAATATTTTAGAGTAGCTTTTCCTCCTGTATCAGAGCGAGAGTTAAAAGAATGGTGGCCTTTTCATTATGAGCTCCTCTTTTCACGACTGTTTTAAGCTGCATAGAGCTGAAATCTGGTGCGTGCACACTTAACATCAATGCAGCTTTTTTGTTGATGGTTTTCTAAACAAGTGAAAATGTAACACTGCCATTTTTAAGCATTAGAGAATTGAGGATCTATTCTAGATTGCTTGTCCCCCTCTTCAAGTCCATGAAGCTAAAAATGAGTGATGGTTAGAAGCTGAAGCTTTGTGTACTCTTCAGGCTCCATTCATCCTTGACTTATACCTGCCTTCAGGGTGCTGTGGGAAGAATTTGCCCCTTCCATCTTCAGGGTTGCCCTTTATTTTTATTTTTTTTAATCTTAACAGCTGAATTTTTTAACCTGTTTAAAAGTGGCACCATGCTTTTGTGGTAGCAACCTTTCATCCTCTTTATTTATTCACTCCACTATTTACACACACATGGTGAAATCCTTGCCCCTTTGAAATCAGTGGCAAAACTCCCATTGGCTTAAATGGGGCAAAGATTTCACTCCTTGTATGGAGATTTATAGCACCCCCTTGCACTGATGTAGCAGCTGCTGTCTAAGGGTCTTATGCACGTTCCATTAAGAGTCACCTCTAGTGCCCCTGGGTAAGTGGTAGATGGGGGAACTGAGACGCAGAGACGTGAAGCAATTTACTTGAGATCACAAAGTGATTCAAGGAATAGAGCCCTGATTCCCATACTCTTGCAGTAATCAATAGATTGTGTGTGCAGTTTCATAACCAGACATTAAGGCCAACATTTTCAAAGTTGGGTGATTAACCTTCGCTGCCTAAAATCAATATTTAGGCATCTTAACGTTAGGCACCCAAGTTTGAAAATGTTGCCTTGAATAGGAATTATGGGTGTCAACAGGCATTTCTACAGTAAGATCTACGTCCTCCCGTTCCCACTGAAGGAACCGAGGGAGATACATCTTGATAGTCTAAGGATCAGGTCTGAAATATCCAACATCCCGGAACCACGGGTGCAGAGTCAGCCGCCTTTATCCTTCCAAGGTGGATAAGCCGGGTTCACAAGAATAGTCTCCTTGACCAAAATGTCCCCTTCCCAACGCAGTTGTTCAGCATGTTGTACTGACTGCATTTCAGCAGGGACTTAGGGTGACTATACGTCCCATTTTGGCCAGGACAATCCCCTTTTTTAAGCCCTGTCCCGGCCGTTGCAACTTTTTCGGCAAAACTGGGCATTTGTCCCATTTGCTCTTGCCAACTGATCACAGTGGTGTGCGACCCCTAGTGGGGCGCGGAGGAACGTGTGGGAGTGTGTGAATGGCAATGCCAGCCCCACACAGGAGAGAGGTGTGGCTCGGGCTGGCCCGTGCATGGGAGGGAGAGGGGGACCATGGGCGGTCCCACCTGCAGTGGCGGGAGGGGAGCCTCAGGCCAGCCCCGTCTGGTGTCCCATTTTCCCTTTGGGAAAATATGGTCACCCTATGTACTGTATTTGGTGTTGGTGAAGCATTTTGTTATTAAAGGTGCTTTTGAAATGTAGGTTATTACTGTTTGTCAAAATCATTGCTGCTGTTACTGCTCTGTGATAGAAGTCTAGTGCGGTGTGGCTGGAGAGAAGTTCTGTGCGAACTCTGTCACCCCTGGAGGAGCAGAAGGTTCAATAAAATGACGCAGAAAATGAATAGCTTCTTATGCTCACTTGGGAACTGTGGGACTGGACTTGATGATCTTTCAAGGTCTCTTCCAGTTCTATGATTCTATGATAAAAAAGTGAAGGAAAGGAAGAAGCCTTGGCTTTAAAATTTTCTTTTTTTGTGGGGGAGGGATAGCTCAGTAGTTTGAGCATTGGCCTGCTTAAGCCAGGGTTGTGAGTTTAATCCTTGAGGGGGCCATTTGGGGATTTAGTTGGGGATTGGTCCTGCTTTGAGCAGGGGGTTGGACTAGATAACCTCCTGAGGTCCCTTTCAACCCTAAGAATCTGTGATTCTATGATAACCTGAAGCTTGTATTCTTGTACTTTGTTGGCGGAGTAGGACGCTGTCTTCAACCACTTGTGCCCATTACTTTTTCTTTAAAATAAAAAGAGAGCGAGAAAGAAATGAGTCCCAGGCAAAGTGATTTCTGCTGGTGTGTCTGTTTGCAGAGGCCACTAACAATTACTCCTGCCTGTGTGCGTTAAATACCAGGTGGCAGATGTTTCTAGAAGTGAAATACAAAATCTGTGCAGTGGGAAAAGACATCACCATTAGCAATGCCAAGCTGATCCAGCCATGCAGAGTTACAGCTCTATACTTGCTTTGGCTCTTTTCCCTGGGTGACACCCCCGGTGCACTAATTCAAGTGGTGGCTATGAATTTTTAGTGCCGGCAAAGACCTGAAAGACTGAAACGTTAGCGCCCAGAAGTCCTACAAGTGGACCCCAGAAGCCAGCAGATCTCACTCCAGCCCTTTCTAGTTTATTAAACAAAAGTCCTATAGGTCGAGTGATACCAGGTAGAAGGAATAAAAAAGGTTTGAAAGGGTTACAAACAAACAAAAGTAAGAGTACCCTTCTAAGACTAAAACTTAATTTCACCCAGTTACAACTGTTTGATTAGGCAAGTTTCTTGCCTATAATCAATTTCCAATGTGTTGCCAACTCTCATGATTTTGTCATGAGTGTCATGATAATTATTGTTTTGCTTAAAGCCCCAGCTCCTGGAGTCAAGTGGATATGTGAGGATTTCAGCCTACATTCTTAAAAAAAAAAAAAAAAAATAAAAAAACATAAATTTATTGCCCTGGTGCCTGTGGAGGAAGCTTCAGAATGTGATCCCGATGCACCGTAAAGGCTCAACAAGCAGACAGCAAATAAGAACACCAAATCTATTCTTGTTACATAATCTCGTGATTTTTGGTGAACCTGACTCATGATTTTTTAACATTTGGGGTTTGCAATACTGGTTGAAGGACCCATCGTTCTACCATCTCAAGAGCTGTGATGGATAACTTAGGGGTTCTCTGCCCCTCCCTTTATAGTCCAGTAAACCTTTGAAAAGCATCTCTCAGAGTGCACCGACCTTGCTTCAAGAAGCAGGAAGTCTCCCTGAAGCTGCCATCTCCGTCCCCTGTTGAGATTAAGTGGTCTTCTTCTCCACTTGCTCTCATGATGGCCTTTTTTAAACCTGGCATGTATATTTTCCTTCATTGTCAAATAGACATTGCTTTGCGATCTAGACCGGCTGTCTCCCCAGCGATCTTGAGAACTTCGATGGTTCTGTTTGCGGCATATGTAAATTGCATTGCCATGGTCACTGGCCGCCCTGCTTTTCTTTTTTGAGCTGGGCAGACCTGTTTTCTACTTCATTCAAATACAGAGAACATCCATAACGCCACATAGCGTGTTCATACATACATTTCACAATGAGATTAGTCGCCAGTGTCTCATTAGTTTTCCAGTGATATAGTACATGACACCTTTTAGATACAGATCATGATGCCAGTGCGTCAGGGGATACTGATCAAGCCAGCTGAAGCTCTCTGTCAGAGGGAGCCCCTTGTTCGCTGTCCTTGGGATGCTCTTAAATTCACACCTCCCCCTTTATAAAGCTTCAGGCGAATTAGCGACTAGCAGGTCAGAACCCTCTTTCCTGGCTAGGCGTCTGCCACCATATTTTCTTTCCCCTTTATATAAAAGGAACCTGTTTTGCCTTGTTTGTCTGTTTACAGTCTCCAGGATGTACCAGAGAATACACAAAAAGAACAGGAGTACTTGTGGCACCTTAGAGACTAACAAATTTATTTGAGCATAAGCTTTCGTGGGCTACAGCCCACTTCTTCGGATACACATAATTTCACCTAAGAATTGTTACAAGCATTTCACAGTGGCATTAGTGACCAGTGTGGTGTTAGATTTCCAATGATATATTACATGTCCCCTTTTAAATAAATATCATGACAGCAGTGTGTGAGATGTAGTGAGTATCTCAGGCCTGACAAGAATTGCTGACAGAGTAGTGAACTGCAGAGGGGCTTCTGTGTCACACCTGCATATCTTTAAGTATTCAAATGAGTTCTCCAAATTAATCTTTTAGGATTAGTCATTTTAGATGTGCAGCATCATTGATGGGTTGCCAAGGACCTGAGTTTTGTCACCATGACTACTAAAACAGTGTTATTGAGACATACAAACTGTGCTAAAGTTTATTAAACAGAAAATTCACACGGCAGAAAATAAGTGGGTGGATGCTGAAGGTGCATCTTTCTTAGCTGATGGAATTCTTGAGGGTTAATGCTAAAAATTCATCCAGCCATCAAAAGTGGGGCCTCTGAAGAGGGAAAAACACATTCCTATTTTGCGTCAAAGAGGCAAAGAGTATTATTGTGTAAATGTCATGTACTACATCTTTCCTTTTCAGTAGATGATGTATTTGGATTTGAAAAACACTACACAGAATCAAATTGGGAGAATGTGTTTTAGTTCCCCAAGGAGTACTGTATGTTTTATCACTCCTTAGGAAAACTCAGGTTGATCGGGAGGCTGTAGGTTATTGGAATGCAGCTGAACTTTTTGGGATTTGCTGCTGTGATGAAGCAGTTGTAATTATATCAACAATTTGTTGCACTGCAGTTAATTGATGTGTCATGAGAACCAGGAAGACTTGTTTTTTTCCAACCAAGGAGATGGTCTCTTTGGATTGAAGAGTCGTGTTTGTGCTATTTGTTTTCATTGTTGTATACAACACCCCACACAGCAACACAAATGTTCCTTTTTGTAATCTTGCTTCACCTTCATGCATGTCTAGGGCAAGAAACCAGCCCCCTGAGTGCTTCGTCTCCTGGCTGGAATTCTACCCTCTCTTTCTTTTTCGTATATGATGTAGACGTAAGAACTTTAGAGGTGGAATTCTCAGAAGCACCCAAGTGATTTAGGAGCACAGGTCCTAGTGACTTTCCTTGGGACTTGAGCTCCTAAATGACTTAGGTGCTTTTGAAAATTCAACCCAACATCATCTTCTCATTCCCTTGGTGTTGGTCCTCTAACTCCATGTTTCTCCCTTTGGTTAATTGAATAAATATTTACACATTATCATTTGTATGCTTGGGACTTTACAGACAAGATAGGAGGCAAGTCCCCTTGCTTGAAAAGCTTAAAATCTAAGGGCTAGTCTACACTAGAAGCGCTCCAGCTGCATTGATGCAGCTGTGCTGCTGTAGCACATCTGGTGAAGATGCTCTGTGCCAACGGGAGAGAGCTCTCCCATTGGCATAACAAATTACTTCCCAAGAGGCCGTTGCTGTGTTGGCAGGAGAAGCTCTCCTGCCGACATAGCACTGTCCACACCGGAACTTAGCTTGGTGTAACTAACGTTGCTCGGGAGGTGGCTTATTCACGCCCCTGAGCAACATAAGTTAAATGGACATAAGTGGCAGTGTGTGCAAGCCATGAGCAAGATGGGTGATAAAAGGGGAAATATCAACAGGCCCTGGTGTATGTGAGGTGTTAGCTTCAACCCAAGATGTTCTTTCTGTGTTGGTGACATACCTGGCTACGTCTCTGAAATTGTTCTCTCCTGTCCATCTGCTGGACTTGACTCCATCAAATGCAGGCGACACATTAACTTCCTATTCCAAGACAGATGCCCTCTTCTTGGGTGAAATGTCCTCTTTGTCACGTGTCTATCGCTCTCCGTAACTTCACTCTTAATACTAAAAATCTTGATGTTCTCCTTGGCCTGAGAGAAGTTTTCACGCCACATCTCTAACACTAGCCACGCTGTTGCCAGAACTTGACCGTGGGCAGTCTGCCAAAATCTGTATCTGTGCTTTAATCATTTCCTGTCAGCAGTACAGAACTTTCTAGCCTACAGGTCATGTGGGCCATGATGCTAAGTTTTTTCATGCTAAGAAGTAGGACACGTGTCACCCCAATGTATAGGTGAGGCAGCTGGCAGGACATTCTCAGATGGAGGGGGGCTCCCAGATTGTGGATCTTACTGTGCACATCCATAACATTGTGAGCTTGCTGCAGAAGACCTCTGTTTGATAGGGGTTTTGGAGATGGCTGAGAGTGTGCTTTCTGAAACGATGAAGGGGTGGAAAGGAGTCTCTGTAGATGGCTGGCTCGTTGAGTTCCTATTGAAATGATGAATGCTCCTGGGATTTTATTGTGTTTGCTAATGATGTTAGTGTGCCTGGGGGTTGGGCATCTTTTTATTATTTTAAATTCAAATAAACAATTTTTTTTTTAAATTGAAGGCGTCTTTATTTTTGGATTAATCCATTTAGGGCCAAAATCTCATGAAGATGGCTTACTTGTTGAACTCAAATCCAGCCTCAAGTGCTAATACTAACCGCAGATGTAGCCCAATCTGCATCAGAACATTGCTTCCTTGGTTGCATCAGAACATTGCTTCCTTGGTTGATCTGTAGTACAGTTATATTCCGTCCCTTTCTCCACCCCCACACATGCATGTGGGTTAGCTACCACAGTGTCAGTGCTTCCTCATTTGGAGGTTTCCCACTTAAGCCATTTTGGTTTCCCTCATGTTTTGTTTATACCTCTAATTTCCCACAAATGGGCAGGCAGGGAACTCTCTCTACCACACTGCACAAGATTCACTTCTCCTGCAAGGGATTTTTATTTCCGCAGCGCAGAGCTCGTTAGAGGTCTGTATTGGTGAGAAGATCCTATTTATTTTCCAGTTTTCATGCTGCTCCTTATTTGTGTGCGTCTCGGTTTGTTTTGAATGTTGCAGGGAAATAAAGAATAATGCTTTAGGTTCAAACCTATCACGGTGAAAATGAATTGTGCTCATTTCTTCGGAGGCTGGCTATGTTGATCTAATGGCTAAGGGGGCGGGGAAAAAGATGAAGAAGCCTGGCCTACTGTAATTCTGTTTGGGTGAACTGGGTGCCTCCAAAGCATCCAGCAAGATTTTTGGAATCTCATTTTTAATTACGAGTAGTGCTGCTGCTTCTGTGGCACTTAATGTTGGATTACCTCAAAGCTTGACTTTATTTCCATGCTGGAGGCCATAAATACTCTCTCCCTTAATTTCTTCTATACATAGCCATACGTCAGAGAAGATCAAAGATGGCTTGGAAGTGGAGAACAGAAAGGGAGATTTCAGTGTGATCCAGAGGATAAAGCATTGGACAGGACTGAAGAGCAGTTCAGTTCCTGCTTCGGCCATTGATATTCTGTGTGGCCTTGGGCAAGTCATTTCACCTGCATCCCTCCTCCTGCCCTTGCGGTATGTCTATCCTGCCATCACAGGGCGTGATTGTCCGGCTTGACTAGACATATCTGAGCTAGCTTCCCTCTTGCAAGCTTGGGTTGCAGAGCAGGGAAGCTGTGGTAGCATGCACTTCAGTGCGGGCTGTGCAAACTGGACCAGAACCAAATTATTCACGGTACCCGTCTGCACTGAAGCTGCTCTGGGATCCAAGTTCGCTAGATTAAAGCTGGGACCCAAGTTAGCTAGAAGAGCTGCAATCACACCCTATTGATTACACTGGACACCTCATAGACTTAGAGGGACTTTAATGGCCAGAAGGGACCATTGTGATCATCTAGGCCAGGGGTCCCCAACGCGGTGCCCGCGTGCACCATGGCGCCCGCCGGGGCATCCATGTGCGCCCGCCTACTGGCCGCCGGACAAGCAGCTGCCGAAATGCCGCCAAGAAGTGGCAATGTCAAGAAGTGCTACTGCCGAAATCCCGCCGAATTTCGGCGGCGACGCCTCTTGATGACACTCCTTCATGGCGGCATTTCGGCGGCTGCTCGTCCGGCGGCCACTGTCCTCGGGGGCTAGTTGTTCGGCGCCCACCCCACGGAAAAGGTTGGGGACCACTGATCTAGGCTGACCTCCTGCACATTGCAGGCTGCAGAACCTCTCCCACCTCCTCCTGTAATAGACCCATCACCTCTGGCTGAGTTACTGACGTCCTCAAATCATGATTTAAAGACTACCCTGTATCTGTCTTGTCTATTTAGAGCAGCAGGGCCTGTCACTCACTAGTGCATGTGTGGCACATAACACAATGGGGCTCGGATCTCAGTCGGGGCTTCTAGGCGCTGTTGTAATAGTTACAAGTAATAGTTTAAAAAAAAAAGAGAGATCAAGGAACTAAAATGTTGCTGAAAGTTGCAGCAGCTTTTCGCAGCCTAGGCCAGTGAACTTCACCCTTCTTGCATGGAATCACTCTGATGTTTTAAAGAACAGGTAGGTGAGGTAATATCTTTTATCGAACCAACTTCTTTCAGTTGGTGAGAGAGAGATGCTTTTGAGCTACGGCCCAGACCTGAAGAAGAGCTTTGTAGCTCAAAAGCTTGTCTTTCTCACTCTCCTTGTCTCTCTAATATATTCTTTACTGCTAACTGGTAGTGGTAATATTTAGATGGGCCATTTCATCTTCAGTGTTAGTCAGTCCTCACAGCATTCCTGGGTGGAGGTAGACAGCAATTCAGGGACACTGGAATGGGAGAGGCCTGGGGGCCATGCCCCCCCCCCCCACACTTTTAAAAGGGGGGGGGGGGGGTGGGGCCTTGGGGGGAAGGGGCAGCATGGGGAGTGGGGCCACGGTTTGGGCACTCCCCCACTCTTGGGAAGCTTCTGCTGCCCCTGCAGCAATTACATCCCCATTATACACATGGGGAAATTTGAAGGAGGGACGTTAGAGACAAAGTTTTTGAAAAGCGTCCACTGACTTAGGGTGTCTTCATTTTTAGAAGCCCAGTTTACAGTCTGATTTTTTCATAAGTGCTGAGCCACCCAGAGCTCCCAATGATGTCAGGTCAGTTTCAGCATCTCTGATAAATCAGGCCCTAAGTGTCTTACATGGGGCACCTCAAATTAGCAGACACTTATGAAAATTTAGGCCAAAGACCTAGTGGAAGTTGATGTTGGAGCTAGGATTAGAACTTGCAAGTTCCCGGCTTCCAAGCTATGCTCAGATCACTAGATCGTGCTTCATATTCTTGTGTTTTAAATAATTTCCTTTAGTCCAGTCTCTCTCTCGTGCGCGCGGCGAGGCTAAGGGCTTACTTCGGTATCACTCAAGTTGCTCAGGGGTGTGGAAAAGCCACCCCCGAGCTACGTAAGTTATACCCATCGAAGCACGGGTGTGGACAGTGCTTTGTTGGTGGGAGACACTCCCACTGATATAGCTACCACGGCTCGGGGAGGTGGAGTAATTCTGCTAAGGGGAGAGCTCTCTCCCATCTGCACTAGCAGCGCTGCAGTTACATACATCTGCACCACTGTGCCACTGCAGCGATTCTAGTGGAGACCTGCCTTCAGTCTTCTGGAGAAAAGTTCTCCCCAGGGAAATGACAAACAAACTCACAGGAAGTGGTAGCTGGGTGTTGGGGGCGGGGGGGGGTGTCAGTCTTGCTGGATGCCTGCCACAAAATGGAGCCATCTACCCGGGCTGGATTGGTGGCTCATCTTCTGCTAAGTGCTAACCAAATTGCTACAAGAAAGAAAAAGAGACTTCTGTCTAAACTTCCTTCCCAAGTCCCCCATTGGTTACAGGCATTGCTTCCTTCCTGGGGCAATCTCTTCCCCCCCCCCCCCCCCCATAAAATGTGTCTGTCTCTTTATCTATGGGGGGGGGGCGGAAATATTGTAATAAAATGTTAACACTTGGGTGAGCCTAGCTGTGAGCAGGTGTTTCATTTTTCTTGTTGCAGGCTACATCAAACAGGGGTCAAGGCAGTATCTGGCTTCCCCCTTGCTGAAGGCAGCCAAATCCCCTGCTAGAGTTTCTCTGGCCCAGCATTGGTAGGGAACAATGTAAACCATTATTGCGGCTTCCTCCCAGGGAGGGCGAAATATGTGGAATGCCCTATCTCTAATGCTCCTTATCAGGAACCAGCTTTGTTTACCCACTAATTCCCCGGGTGACTTATCAGATCAGCGTGATTTCAAAGTGTTAAGAGCATCTGTGCTTGCAAGAATTTTGCACTTGGCTGGCCTGGGCCCTCCCTGTGTTCAGATTAGATATAAACACATTCCTGACACTAGACAACCTCGTGGGCAAAGGAGATGTGCTTCCAACAGAGCCTAATAATAGAAGTGTGGGGACCTGTCAGAGGAGTCGGGCTTAACTCTGTAGTTACTGAAGCCTTGTACAGCTTTGATATCCAGCCCTGCCGGAGTGAGAAGGAAAGTACACACCTGACATGGATTCACGGGGTCTGATCTATGCCCCAACCTGCAAACAGGCCCTTAGGAGTGCTCCCCGCAGTGTACCGGACCTCAGGCATCCACAGGGGCAGACCCATGGCCTCCATGGCCCCAAAACTGGGCCTTGGGGCACCAGCGATGCCTGTCTCTTTCCACGGCCCCATGCAGCAGAGTCCTGCCAAGCCTGACGCCTGTGGGAGGCTTGTCCCTACCCCTTTCAGGGCGCAATGCTCCCAGTGAGTATTTGCAGTGACGCTAGGCGGCCTTTCCAAAACAAGGTGACGATTTATTAGTTACCTGGGAAAGTTCTTAGGTCAGCACAGAGAAACAAAAGCAAAGACCACGTTCAGACCAGCCAATGCCAGGGCTCCCTTGAGCTGTGCTGCTGGAGGAACCTTCTCTGTTCCTTGGTACGTCTACACCGCGATTCAAAACCCGCAGCTGGCCTGTGCCGGCTGACTTGGGCTGCGGGGCTGTTTAATTGCAGTGTAGATGTCTGGGCCCCAGCCCAAACCCTGGGATCCTCCCACCTTGCGGGATCCTAGAGCCCCGGCTGCAGCCGGAGCCCAAACATCGACACCAGCCCCACAGCCAGAGCCCTGGCAGGCAGGTGTCTAATTGCTGTGTAGAGTACTCAGCTCTTATCACGGCCACTTGACGCTGTTTCCCTTTGTTCGCCTGCTCCCTGCTGAGAGATGGAGGAAATCTCCTTCCTCTTGGCTGTTGGTCACTAGGTGTGAATGTCACGGCCATTTAGCAAAAAGAACAAGGAGTACTTGTGGCACCTTAGAGACTAACA